>NC_037680.1:567995-780966 GCF_003255815.1 Theropithecus gelada
GGGTGGGGGTCCGGGTGGGGGGACGGAGAGGGCGCACGCGGCGCTCGGGGCGAACGGGGTCCGGGTAGGGGGAGCGGGGTTCCGGGGGGGGGAGGGGCGGGGGCGCGCGGGGGGGCCGGGGGGAGCGGGGTCAGGGTCGGGGGACGGCGAGGGCCACGCGGCGCTCGGGGAGGCTCGCCCAGGGCCGATGCGCGGTCCAGACCCCCGGCGAACGGAAACATTAGAACTTCCCTAGAATGGACACGAAATAAGCCACATAAGGGGCTGGGAGAGGAGCCGTGTAGAGACGGACACAGCGCCGGCAGCGAACCGGCAGGCCGCCCCGGGACAGCGGCGCCGCACGAGGCTCAGGGGTTGCGGGGAGGGGCCCGGGCCCCGCGGGGCTGCTCGTCCCTCTGGCCCCGCCCATCCCCGCCCCAAGGCCGCTGCTGCTGTCACCGCTGTCCTATGACACAGGACATGTGTCCTATGATGTAGCTGGGCCATCGCTATGAAAACACAGCAGTGCTTGAGTATTCAGTAGATCCAAGCGGCTGTTCAGAAAGTATGGGCTCCTCCACCGGTGCAGTCCGCAGAGCAGCTCTGGGGAGCCACTCTGAGTCGTCCGTCAGCACGAGGAGACTGGTGGGCACCGGAAAATGGGGATGAGGAGGAGGGCGTTAAGGGGCGTTGGCGCGGGTGACAGGCTGCAGGTCAGCGCCCGAGGCTGCAGCACACTCCCTCCCCGGGCCGGAAGGGCAGGGACTGCACGGGGACCCTGAGGACAGAGTGCAAGTGACCCCCTGTCCCCGACCCCGGAGTAGCTTCTCACCGGCTCCCCAGCCAACCTCCTGGGTTTCAGGCAGATGGCCAGGGTGGGGGTGGGTCTGAAGGGAGACCCCAGCCAGGGCGTGCTGGCTGCAGCTCGTAAACCCCTGCAGGTCTGTGCCGCTCCCCCAGCCACTCAGCCTCCCTGAACAAGGAAGCTGGAAGACATCCCTGGGTGTGTTCAGCTGCCCAAGGCCACCAGCACCTTGTGTGTTTCCCTCTTCCTGCTTGGCAGGAAGCAGCTGGAAGCCATCTGGTCTTTGAGACTGGCCCTTTCAGGCCACAGATGGCTGCACTCCGCCAGGAAGGAGGAGGAGCACAAGCCGCCTTGTGAGCCTGTCTTGTGTGGAAGAAACCACTTTCCTGGGAGACCAGAACTAAGTCACTTGACTCCTCTCAGCTGCAAGAAGAGTGGGCAGCCCTGATAGGCACACCCTCGATTCCCAGCTGAGGCTGGCACGGTTGCTGCCCGATGGGTGGGAGGACCCTGTGAGGGCCTGGGTCACCAGTGACCCCAGAGACTGCAATGCACTCCAGGTAGGAAGTGTGCATTGCTCATCACAGTCTTTCAGTGCCCTGGAATGCCTGGCAAAGAATCTGCTTTTAAACACAGGTTAAATGATGGTGCCGCTCAGTCGATGGGAGCTTGTCATTTGGGCAGAAAGTATGCAGTCCACTACTGGGGCTTCTGGGACTGGGAAATGGGAATACTCACATTTTGGGCTTGGAGAAAGATCCCAGTTACAACTGAAGTGATTCTAAAGTGCCACGTTAGCTCATCTTCTAGCATTTTTTCCTCCTAAGTACAAAGCTGTAAAAGCATGAAAGATTTAGGCTCCTCTGCAGGGCTTGAGCCTTCAGAGGGGGGAGCAATCCACCCAACTAACCACAACGCATGAGCCAAGCGCGTGTCAAACTCTTCCCAAAAGAGCCGCGTGGCAGGACACCATCTAAGGGCAAAGGCTTTAGAGGTGGGCGAGTTACACTATGCTCAGTGGTGCTGCGGGCCCGGAGCACTGTCATGGTCTCCCAAGCTTGTCAAGATCCTAGTTACCCAGATTATTGATGGCCTACTGTTGGCACTAACTGCAAATACTTAAGTGAATGAGAAAGTCGTCATTCATCCCTTGGACAAGGAGGAAGCCCCGTGGCACCCACTGTAGACTCTGCTCCCAGATTGCCATCGTTCTGTTTATTGGCTCTCCAATAGTTGAAAGTCCACTTTTTTAATAAGGTCATCCAGCGCGTTTCTCCTTGTCACACACAGAGCTATCATGAGAGAACCTTGTAAGTGCCTTGTTGAAAACCTGGGGCACTCTGGCTTTGTCACAGTCTTTCGCAAAGTATGTTCCTCCCAACAGTTGGGCCTGGGAGGACTCTGTGGAAGGAGGTTCTGTGGTGACATCACTTTGGAGAACTCTGAATATGAGATTCCTCTTTTGGAAGGTACCTTCATGTATCAACAGCTGTATGTCCCTTTGAAAATAAAGCTGTTTAACAGAAAACTCCATCCCTTTTTTTCGTGTAATATTAACATCTGTGGTGGGCAAAATAATGGCCCCTCAGAGATGTCCCTGTCACAATTGCTGGAATCTGTGACTAGTGGTTTATATAATGAAGGGGAAATCAAGGTTGCAGGTAAGATTAAGGTTGCCAACTAGCTGACCCCAGATAAGGAGGGTAGCCTTGATGACTCAGGTTGGCCCAGTGGAATCACAAGGGTCCTCAAACGTGGAAGAGAGAGGAAGAAGGTCAGTCAGAGGAGAGATGATGATGGAAGCAAGGTCAGAGAGGGAGTTAAAGATGCTATGCAACTAGCTTTGAAGATGGAGGAAGGGGCCACAGGCCAAGGACTGCTGCAGCCACTGGAAGCTGGAAGACACAGGATACAGATTCTCCCCTAGAGCCCCCAGAAGGAACGCAGCCTGCTGATTCCTTGAGTTAGCCCAGTGAGACGCATGCAGGACTTCGGATCCCCAGGTCAAATGTCCAGTGTTGCATCCACACGTTCGGGAGAGAATCGGAGGCCTAGACAACACACCAGACGTTTGACCTAGAGCTCAGATGGGGAGCGACGGCAGGCATGAAGATACGGTCTGAGACCAACATGGAACTCAGGAACAACAGGCAGCTTGCCTGCCTGAGACACATCTGTGTGTGAGGTGCCCACGGCGTGAGCACACAGTCTCCCTCTGAATTGTCACGGAACCAACCACAGCAGCCGCTGGGAGCAGAAAGTCACGAGCTGGTGCTCACTGTTGCTGCCGTGCAAACTGGCAAACCAGGCCCCTCTTTCCCAGATCCTATTTTTAATATTTCTGGCAATGAAACAGTGTGTGCTAAGCCAAGGAAAAGGTAAGTCACGTCCACAGATAACCTTGGATTCGAGCGAATCCCTTTTGAATGCTGTGCTCCTGTTTCTCCATGTCCACCCACTCTCTGGAGAACAGCCAGGCAGATAATGTGGGAACGTGGAAATGGAAGCTGGAGACTCGTACCCCCACTTCCAGTAGTAACGATTTCTTCAGTTTTTCCAGCTAGAAAATAGGTGTACTCTGGATGCTGGGGAGCTGCAACCAGGCTTGGGGGCCATGGTTGTCACCCACAACTGTGCCGTTTGCTTGTCAGAGTTCTCCCAGAACTGGTGCTTTTACCCAGGAGCTTCATTCCTAAGAATATTTATCTTACCCACTACTTAATTTTGGGTAAGAGGCTCTTTCCGGAAAGAAACCATTTCTTGTACTTTGCTAAATCATCATCAGTAGTCAGTGGCCTCTAACACCAGGCTCTCCACCCAGTGTCCATGGCTGAGAGCCCTGCCGAGCGGGAGGCCCAGCATCTGCTCAGTGTGGCTCCAGACATTTGCAGCCTTGCCGACCTGGAAGGGGCCTCAGGGCAAAGCCACAAACAGGCTGTGTCCAGGAAGCTCCTCTGTTGGCTTGAGCGCCATCTAGACTGAGCTCATTCAACAGACCAAAAGTGTCAAGCCAACATGTAGTTCCTTTATTCTCTTGCGTTTCCCAGACCCTGGCACTTCTGGGGGTGATGTAATAATTACAGAGTACTCTGACGAAAAGTTTTTTTTATTTTATTAATTGTAGTGGTATTTATGATGTGAAAAGTAAAAACAAGGATCAGATGTAAAGTCAATTCAAAGAAAAATGTTAAGAAAAATAGAAACAAATCAGAGATGGCCATGACAAACATCACAAAGTTGTGCCCTGTGACTGATGCTGGGGCACCCGGATGGGGTGGAGGGTTCCTTTCCAGTACGTGGGGCAATGCCCAGTAAATACCTTCTCTCGGGGCCCACATGCACCTCTGCCCACTTGCTTCCATCCCTCTCCACCTCTGGGCACTTTATCTCCTGATTAATTAAGTTTATTGGTAGAAGGGTCTCCTGCAACTCCCCCTGTTACACATCTCGCTGCTTCTGTCTTTCCATATTCTTTTCCAGGAAGAGGCTGTTTGCATGAGGAAATTTGCATATTTCTCTGTGGCTGTTATTCTCATGTAGCGAGGTTGCATTTGGCTTATTTCACTCAATATTGTATCGGAAGCATTTTCCATGGTGCATATTATCCCAAAATAATTTTCAACTGTAGAGGTTGGTTGTTCCCTGTTCTTTAAAAGTTTTAAAATCTTTTGGCTGGGTGCGGTGGCTCATGCCTGTAATCCCAGCACTTTGGGAGGCCGAGGCAGGCGGATCACGAGGTCAGGAGATGGAGACCATCCTGGCTAACATGGTGAAACTCTGTCTCTACTAAAAATACAAAAAATTAGCCGGACGTGGTGGCAGGCGCCTGTAGTCCCAGCTACTCCAGAGGCTGAGGCAGGACAATGGTGTGAACCCGGGACGTAGAGCTTGCAGTGAGCCAAGATCGCGCCACTGCACTCCAGCCTGGGCGACAGAATGAGACTCCGTCTAAAAAAAAAAAAAAAGTTTTAAAAGTTTTTATAGAGACGAGGTCTCACCATGCTTCCCAGCCTAGTCTCAAACTGCTGGGCTCAAGCCATCCTCCTGCCTCAGCCTGCCAAAGGCATGAGCCACCCCATCCAGCCTGTTTCCTTTTTTTTTTTCTTTTTAAATGAATACCACTGGACACACAGCTCTTGCCTTCTATTGAACTTTTAGTTATTTTTGGAGAATAAATTATTGCAAGTGGGTCAAAGCACATAAATGTTCACACTTCTTAACTGCCCACCCCACTAAGCTTGAGGCCTCTTAGCTCATAGAAAAAATGGTGACCTTCGTTCTCAATATGCACAGGACCTTATCAAAGAAACTTTTCAAAGAATGAGATTAAAAAAAAAAAAGTGGAAAAATGACGAAGGATATGAATGTTACCTCAGAAAAAAAGAATACACTTGGCCACAAGAATATGAGACATGCTCAGCCTCACTGATAATTAAACACTTGCAAATTCATGCCAAAAAAAAAAAATTTCTTGTAAGTATAAGCAAGGACTGACAAGTTTGGTAATAGCCCCGATGGTAAGGTCTGGGGAACAGTCACTGTCACTGTGCTCTGCAGACATGCCAATCAACAAAGCTGTAGGGGAGGATAACTTGCAATCACTGTCCTCAGTGCTGGGGATGGCGGCAGCACTGTCCAGGAGCACTTCCGGCCACCGTGGAATGTTCTGGACCTGGATCCAGCATGGCTGCCACAAGCCACATGTGCTTACTGAGCACTTGAAATGTGACTGGTGCAATGGAGGGACCGAATTTTTAAAATTTTCATTTGCTTTTAATAAATGAATTGAAATAGCCACACATGGTTAGTGGCACCTGTATTAGGTAAGTGACAGCTGCATAAGGATGCTGGTTCTAGGAAGCCCAGCAGCCTGTGATGGGGCTGCTTTGAGAACAGGGCACAGCTGAGTGCCCGGTGCTGGACTATGGCTAAGCCAGCTGAGTTAAGCACATCTCAGGGAACTCTGTGCAAAACAAGAAAGAGGAATTGAAAACAGAGAAATAGTGGGAAGAGGCAGAGGAGAAGAATGAGAATTGCCTGTTGCCATTTTTGAAGTGTGGCCTCCAGGCCTTGCAGCTGTAACTGAATGGCCATGAGCAGCACTGCAGGCCTGCGTGACGTCCGGCTGAGTGGCCACCGAGAAAGGTCTTTGCTGCCTCAGGTCCCAGGTGTGGCCATCAGTACTTGTCAGAACCGGAGCAGGGGACTGTGCCTGACAGCTGGATCAGCTAACCAACACTTTTTGGCTGTTCCTGGCTCTTAGATGTGGAACCAAAAATGTGTACAGTTTGGTAAAAACAAATCATTACTTCGCACACGATGGCTTATAAATCTGGTTGCAATGGATTTGCACAAAATGAAGCATAGCTTAGTTTCTTCATGGTCTGGTCTAGTGTAAAAAGTGGGGACACTGTTTGTCATGTCAATGACAGGGGGTGGGAGAGAGAGTGGCCACTCTGCCAGTGGGTTCCTGCACCATCTGTGGTGCGCACTAGCATTTCCCAAAGGGAGCAATATATTGGACCCTTTTCAAGGCAAATAGTCTTGACAATGCCTGATAATTCATCTAGGGACCCTAGTTAAGTGTTCTGTAATTATTAAAGAGAGTTAGAATTGTAAGCCAATTTTAGTTGACATATATATACACACACACACACATATATATTTTAACCTTTAAAAAATTCTTCCTGGCTGGGGGCGATGGTTCACACCTGTAATCGAGCACTCTGGGAGGCTGAGGGGGGCAGATCACAGGTCAAGAGATTGAGACCATCATGGCCAACATGGTGAAACCCCATCTTTGCTAAAAATACAATAACAACAAAAAATTAGCCGGGCGTGGTGGCAGGTACCTGTAGTCCCAGCTACCTGGGAGGCTGAGGCAGGAGAATCGCTTGAACTCGGGAGGTGGAGGTTGCAGTGAGTGAGATCGTGCCATTGCACTCCAGCCTGGGCAACAAGAATGAGACAATGTGCCTGGCCCTAAATGTTTAGCTTTTTAAAAATCCTTGTGAAATCTGTCCAGGTGTGGTGGCTCACGCCTATAATCCCAGCACTTTAGGAGGCCGAGACAGGCGGATCATGAGGTCAGGAGTTCAAGACCAGCCTGGCCAATATGGTGAAACCCTGTCCTTACCAAAAATACAAAAATTAGCTAGGTGTGGTGGCACACGCCTGTAGTCCCAGCTACTTGGGAGGCTGAGGCAGAAGAATCGCTTGAACCTGGGAGGCAGAGGTTGCAGTGAGCCAAGATCATGCCACACTGTACTTCAGCCTGGGCAACAGAGCAAGACTCCATCTCAAAAAGAAAAAATAAAAAATTCTTGTGAAATTTATGTTTGTTAATGGTGAAAAACAGAGCTGCCAAATTATTTTTTTCCACCTTTGTAATCAGTTCTCTAAACACCAATCTATTCCCTTTTCCCACCCATTCAAAACATCCCATAATCCCCAATATACATGGGCTTTTTTCAGACCTGCACTTTATTCCATTGCTCCGTCTCTGCCATTTTAATTGCTATCGTTCTTTTTTTTTTTTTTTTGATGAAGTGCTATGTCAACATTATTTATGCATATTTTAGATTTATCATCCGTCTTTCTTGCTATAAATCTTAGTTAAAAAGGGCAGAGCTTTCACTGATTTATTCACTGATCTATCCCCAAGGCACATCATAGACGCTGATATTCATTGAATGAGTGAATTTGGAGCGATGGCGTTTGAGATGTCAAATTTGCCATCTCATTTGAACACCAACCTTGGTCTTTAGGGCTAACTCCCCTCCAGGTGTAAGATCCTGGAAAGGTGCTCTCTGTTGAGGAAGAGTAACTTCCCCATGGAGAAAGGCCTTTGTTTGGTCAAACCACATCATTTCATTTAATTTGATCTTCTCAACAATTCTGGAAGGAAGACGATGCAGATTCAGCTGCAGGTGGGAATGTAAATTGGTGCAACCTCTTGGAAAAAGAATTTGGCTTAACATGTCTTAATCATGCTTTCCCCTACCCCTTAATCAGAGACCACCAGAACACACTGTGGGCTAATAGACTGGGCTTGTTTCTCATTGCAGCAAGGAAGAACGCATGCCCTGGGGAGCCTCATGCGTTCCACTCAGTAAGGTCCTTAGAAAGACACGACGATAGGATTAGGGCTTGGGTGACCTGCAAGGCGGTTTGAGGAACCCGGGCTCTGCTTGGATGGATGCTGTCAGGACGTGGGGCTAGCTCCAGGGTCGGCAGTCTTTCTTTACAAGCAGGAGGAAGGATGCCAGGCGACAGCTGCCCAGCACGGCAGCCGCAGTGCTCAGGCAGCCAGCACGGGGCATCGGGGCTTCTGTGGCAGGGATGGTGCATTTGTGCTCAGAGGTGAGTCTGGAGGGGCTTAGTCCTGCCTCGATCCCTCGTGGTCGGGGTGGACTTGCCTGACACGTTATGTTCCATGACACAGTTTATATTTAGCAGATTACAGGACCCAGCTCCTGCATGTCAGGGGCTGCTGTTCTCTTTCTCACTGCCTTTTAACCCAAGGAATCCACTTTTGGGCATCAATCATAAGCAAATAGATACACATGCAAATGAAAAACGTAAGGCCAGGCGCAGTGACTTGTGCCTGTAATCCCAAGCACTTTGGGAAGCCGAGGCGGGTGGATCATGAGGTGAAGAGATCAAGACCATCCTGGCCAACATGGTGAAACCCTGTCTCTACTAAATATACAAAAATTAGCTGGGCAAGGTAGTGCACACCTGTAGTCCCAGCTACTCGGGACGCTGAGGCAGGAGAATCGCTTGAACCCGGGAGGCAAATGTTGTAGTGAGCTGAGATTACGCCACTGCACTCCAGCCTGGCAACAGACTCAAAAAAAAAAAAAAAAAAAAAAAGAGAAAGAAAAAAATAAGAAAAGTGTATGTACATCTCACCATTATTATTAATAGAGAAAATGCCCTCCAAATATAGCTGCAGTAAAGAAGTTTTACAAAGCAAATATGTGCCACAGGCCATGCTGGGCAGGGCAGAGTGCAGACAAGGCTGAGGATGGCATGGCCACGAGTGGCCACCATAAGCTGGTGTGTGATGCAGCCCTACAAAGATGGCTCACTGGCCCAGAGACACTCAAGGACAGTGCTAAATAGAGACATACGACTATAAATATAGCGTACTATCAGTCATGTAAGGGAAAATCTTTGTTTATTCAACAAATACTTCCTGAGGACTGACTCCCTAGGGAACAGACCTGCCCTTGTCTGTCTTTTCTCTGTGACTTATGACGATATTATAGGGAGATGACACAGCATGTCCTGGAGGGCGGCTGGCTAAGCTCCAGGGCCTGGCTTCATGAGGCGCAACTACCAGCTGCTGAGCTCCAGAAGTTGGATGTTTCCCATGTACTCCAAACTGACGGCGCTTCTGAGGACCAAACAGTGACAACCAAGTTCATGTTTTGGTGACTGCCAAGAGGGCGTGGGCACAGTTGTAAACCCACTCTGTTGACTGCCAGCTGGGGACGACTTCTCCAGTGAGAGGACAGCTCAGTCATGCTCAGGAACTTTCTGGTAGCAGGAAGACCTGATCTGGCCCTGGCAGGGCTCAGGCTGGCCCTGGAATTAAAGCCGGGTGAGAAGGAGCATCTTGGACGAGAGTCACCAGGCCCTGGAGGCTGAAAGCAAACCCTGGGCGGGCTCCTGATCGAAAGGATGGATTTTCTTTCGAAAATCCATTTTCTTTCAAATAGGCCATGTCCCTTCAGGTGACATGCTTTACATTTCATATCTACTGTGTAAAACAAATTATCCCCAAACTTAGAAGCTTGAACAACAATACTTCTTATCTCACGGCTTCCCTGAGTCAGGAATCTGGGTGTGGCTATTCGGGTTCCTCCAGAACAGGGTGTCTCATGGCGCCTCACGCACAGTACAACCCCAGGTCTGGGTCTATGCATCTCCTGCAATGTATACTTTACATTCTGCTCTTTTTTTTTTTTTTCCATCAAGGCCTTTACATGTCCACATCTAAGCACACACAGCAAGTTTCTCAGCTTGCTTTTTAAGTCTGAGTATTCTAGGTAATCCAGTAACTCCTGGTCCTCAACTTCCTAACTCCTGACTGGGAGACCAATCTGATCCGCCTGTGCTGGTCGGAGGCCAGTGCCTGAGCCAAGGCCTGTCCAGCAGGTCAGGTGAGCGGCTGCGCATGCCCCCAGCACCCTGTGCAGCATCCTCTCCTATGCCTCCCACTTGCTCCCTGCTCCCTGAGTGTGCCTAGCCCTTGGCACATCCTTTAATGCCAACAATTCCTTCCAGACCACAGACACAGGCAGGGGCTGAATGCGTGCCACCCCCTCGCAGGTCCTTGGGGTAGAAAACTGGCCTTGCCCCCAGCCTGCCCTGTCCCAACACCCTGGCTCCTCCTTCCACGCATTCCGAGTGTCACCCTGTGGGTGTGAATGTGGGAATGAGACCCGGTGGGGACAAAGCCACTGAAGCAAATTCTGTCCCTTAAACCTGTGGAACCAAAGCAAGGCTGGCAACTCTGACCCTCCCGTGCCTGCTCTGCCCTCCCAGTGGCTCTAGCTCCCTAAGCTGGAACTCAGATACAGCTTCAAAGGGCATCCAGAGGCCACACAGGATGTGGGCTTATCCCTTGCTCTCACGCAGGGGAAAAGCTTCCCCAATGTGAATAAGACATTTAATCAGCCAGTCCTGCTCAGAGCCCTAGACCCACCCTGCTCTTGCTAACCTGAAGAACAGACACTAGGCTGGGCATGGTGGCACGTGCCTGCAGTCACATCAACCGGGGAGGCTGAGGTGTGAGGACTGCTTGAGCCCAGGTGGCCAAGGCTGCAGTGAGCCATGATCCAGCCACTGCACTCCAGACTGAGTGACAGAATGAGACAGTCTCTAAAAAAAAAAAGAATAGACACTGCAACAAGCACTCTATCTTGTCATAAATTTCACCTGCCAGGAGCTCCCTGTTTTGACCTGCTTGCCTTCAGGTCGTTGGGCCTGAGCAGGTGGTCAACGTTCTTTTACCACTTTGTAGTCGCACCTCCATTTCTGGTGCCCTTATCCTTCTTCGCATCCACTGGTAACTGTCTCCTCACTGATTTCCTCACCACCAATACCTGCCTCCTCTCCCCTTTCCCTCATTTAGGAAACACGGTGCTTTCCAGTTCTAACATATCATGATTTTCTGTCTCTCACCTACCCAAAACACCATGTCCTCAATTCCACATTAAAGCTAGAACTAGCTATTCATCTTAGAACCACAGAACTCAGCTATCTAGAAGAAAACAGTATTGTGGGTCTCTGCAAAACTGCATATATCGAGAAGCTTCAGACTTGGGGAAAACATAAAAACAGCTGATGTTGGAAAGAGTAGGGGTGGGGCATTGGGGAGAAGTAAGGAGCCAAAAATTGGTAGGAGATGGCCATGGAGCATATTCTGTCTTCCAGCAAATGGTGAAGCCATTCTAGAAATACACTCATCACCCGACTCAGTCCTGGGGAGTCTAAATTTCTTGGTAATACATCTTCAACTAGAAGCATTTATCAGACATAAAATCCCCTAGACATCTCGCTTGCCTTTCCAGGAAAAAAAAAAAAAAAGACAAATATAGTTTAACAATAAACTTGTGTAGGAAGAGAGACAGTCACAGTGAGAGCTGCACATAGTTGGTGTTAATGGTGAATATCTTGAAGTCTGATTATTCTAGTGAAATCAAAATCCTCCTCAATTCAAATACCTCTTAGGCTTTCCTGACCCATCATTAGACTGCCTGAACAGCAGGAAAGTTCAGTCACTCAGAGAACACTACTCAGGCACATTAGTCTGTTGCTGGCACGTGGGACACAGGAGCTGATGAAGTGAGTATGCCTATGGGGTCAGGTTTGTCTATGCAAAAACAAACGAACAAAGGACTCTGAACGAACAGTTGCCAACGGCCTATGCAGTGACTACTTCCTCCCCACTCACTCAGCACCTTGGGCCACATTTCTGTATTGCAGGGTTGGAATGGGCTTTGTTCAGCCTCAGTGAAGAAGGGACCAAACACGTTTGCCCCAGGTTCAGGGCGAACATGAGATTCTCCCATTTTCCCAGTGTCAACACTGGGGATGGTGTGTATACGTCAGGCGTATTTCTGGGGAAGTCGGCTATCTCACCAAAATATTCCAAGTAACTGTTGATATTCTGGATGCTGACTGCTTTACTTAAAGGCATCCGCTGTACATACGACAATGCAAGTTTGAAACATTGGCTGGTAGCGGCAGAGCTACTGATCCCACACTCTGGTGGGGCTCTTTGACCGGTTTCAAGGTCAGGGTGGAGAAAGTTCAACTTTAGAACTCTTTCCCACCAAGAGTTTTCTTTTCTTATTAGATTCAAAAAATGTTTATTGATCAACAACTCAGTGCGAAACCTATGAGAGAACCCAAAGACTTAAAAACCTGGGGTCCTCAGGAGGCCGAGGCGGGGGAATGGCGTGAACCCGGGAGGCGGAGCTGGCAGTGAGCCGAGAGTGAGCCGCTGCACTCCAGCCTGGGTGACAGAGGGAGACTACATCTCAAAACAAAAACAAAAACAAAAACAAAAACAAAGACAAAACAAAAAAAAAACCCTGGGGTCCTGCTCTCCAAGACATGTTAAATGAGATAATATAAAAATTCCCATTTCTGGTACCTGAAAAAGGTTTCGGGCTGGAGAGGTCACAACGTTCAGCTTGCTGACCTCATCAATCATCTGTCCCCAAACAGACAGACAGGCAGACAGACCTCTTGGAGAAGTCATCCTCAAAAGTAAGGCTGCAGGGCCTGGGCCGACTTGAGAGCAATGGAATCCAGTGGAAATCGCTTCTTAAGTACACTTGATGTTTGGACACTTCTCAGCTCTTAAAGCTTCTGACGTTGATTGGATGCTGGTATGGCTTTATAAACACTTGTCTTTTTCATATTTTCTTAAGGATTCATGACTCCTCGACCATTTTTTATATTCTAAAATAAACATGCCATAAAATAAATAAAACAATTTTCACTTACTGCATAGTTTATTCCGATACTGACCTTGTTTGGGCCAAACTTAGCTATTATTGAACAAAGAGTTATAAGCCATCGTTGCTTAGTGACGTCTTCTATCATCTTCACTGAGGCTGCAATTGGCATTCCGCAGGCTCTTTCCAACAAGACCATTTCTCTGGTACACAACTGAGCAATCACCCTGACCGAGTTAAAATCCACAATCATTTGCGGAGCACTGCTCTGTGCAGGGGAAGCTCCAAACACGTAGGTGATGAAGGGGAGCAAGACCCATCCCTGACCCACAGAACCTGCCTGTAGCCCCCGATCCTGCCGGCGCAGGGCAGGGGTGTGATGAGGTGGACACCAAGTGCTCTGCAGAGCAGTGTTGGGGAAGAGAAGTTCTGGAGAGGGAGGGAGAAGGCCTCACATCCCCAGGGCAGGTGAGATGTGAGCTGGGTCTCCTGGGATGAAGGAGACTGGGCCGGAGGAGAGAGTAGGGAGGAGCACTCCAGGAAGGCAGTGAAGTTTGGTGGAGCACTGGCTGTGGGTGGGAGGCAGGAGAGGAGGCGGGAACAGGGCCTGAAGGGTAAGGTTACCAGGGGCTGAGAAGCCATTAGACTCTCAGCAGCAGCCCTGAGCTCCCGACTGCGCTTTGTTTTTTATCAAGCCCCCCGCCCCCCGCATCATGTTAATATCAGGGAAGCTCAGGGGATCCCTATGTCAAGTGGCAATTCCTCACCCTCCCTTCTGCTGCATGAGGTCAGGTATCAGCTGCCCAATATCCAGCAGCAACTTTTAATATCATGTTTTGTTTCTGAAGGTAGCAGGGACATGTAAGCTTGGGAGTATGTGAAAAGAGCACTGAATCGAGAGTTAGAAAACAGAAACAAAGTTTTCATCAATTATGTAAAGCAGCTCTCTGCCCCTGGGGTTGAAAACAAACCTAGCCACAAACAGGGCCTAGTTTTCTCTCAGGACGTCATGGTCTAAGACAAACGAATGCCATGCAAAGGAGCAAAGTCAAGGCAGGGGATGTTGAAAGCAGAAAGGAGGGAGGAGTAACTAACTCCTGTGAAAAGGAGGCGTCATCAGATCTGATCCTACCTGGACACTGACAGCTGAGCCTTCACTGCCCCTACTGGGTCAGAAACAAAGCAACACAAATATGGTGCCCCACGGGGGTTTGTGAGAGCCCAGACAGATGGGTGCACCCAATGGGCTGCACTGCGGAAGAGGAGCCCTGAGCTCAGGGCATATCCAGAGGGAAACATCACCTACTGCGGGTGTCCTATTGCAAACACAGCCCTGAGATGCCCAGTTCAGGAGCGGCCAGGCCTTGCATTCTTGGATACCCAGTGTGTGACTTTCCTGTGGCCGCCATAATAAATGACTATAAACCGTGTGGCTCAAAACAGCAGATGTTTATTCTCTTACAATTCTGAGGTCCCAAAGCCTGAAACTGAGGTGTCAGCAGGGTGGTTCCCTCCACTGTCTGTGAGGGAGAATCGGCCAGGCCTCTCTCCTGGCCCCCAGCGGTTTGCTGGCAATCTTTGGCATTCCTTGGTTTGCAGACACTTCACCCCCATCTCTGCCTCCATCTCCAATGACCTTCTTCTCTCCGTCTCTGCATCTCCCTCTCCTTTCTCTTATAAAGATATCAGTCATTGGGTTTAGGGCCCATCCTAAATCCAGGATGATCTCATCTCCAGGTGTTTTAATTACATTTGTGAAGACCCTTTTTCCAAATAAGGTTGCATTCACAGGTTCTAGAAGTTAGAACTTGGACCTATCTTTTTGGGGGCCACCATTCAACCCACTACCTCCAGGAAAGACTTGTAGGAGAGCAGGAGACGGGTGGAGGATTGCCGCTCCCATTGCTGAGCTTTCCTAACAAGAGAACAGTTTTTATGTCAGCCTGAAGCAGTGATCTACATGAGCAAAGACCTGGGTCTGGAAAGGGGAAGAGAACATTTGAGACAAGGTATCATATTTTACTACAAGTGAGGAAGCCTGGAATAAATGGTGTGAGATAAATCAGCCTACACGCTTCCTATGTGTCAGCGCTGTTCTAGGGGCTGGGACAGTAGCTGGAAACCAAACACAAACTCCTGCCCTCATGCAGCTTACATTCTTGTCAGGAGAGACAGATAGGAAACAATATTAAGAGGTAAATGTTCAAATATATTAGAGGCAGAATCTGGGAGAAAAGTATCCAAGGCAGAGAGAATAACCAGGGCAAATGTCTAAGTGGAAACTGTGCTTGCCATGCTGGGCCAGGAGGGAGGCTACTGGGTCTGAAGTCAGAAACCAAGAAGGCTCAGAGACTGAACCCTCCTCGCACACTGACAAGATGGCCTGCACAGCTCCACATCACATGCACATGTGTACAAAACACCAGACCAAGGCCGGCTGCAGTGACTCACGCCAGTAATCCCAGCACTTCATGAGGCAGAGGCGGGTAGATCACGAGGTCAGGAGTTCAAGACCATCCTGGACAACATGGTGAAACCCCATCTCTACTAAAAATACAAAAATTGGCTGGGCATAGTGGTGCATGCGTTTAATCTCAGCTACTCAGCCCAGAGGCTGAGGCAGGAGAATTGCTTGAACACGGGAGGCGGAGACAGGTTGCAGTGAGCCAAGATTATGCCACTGCACTCCAGCCTGGGCGACAGAGCAAGACTTCATCTTGGGAGAAAAACAAACAAACAAACAAACAAACAAACAAACACAGACCTCTGAATCGGAGAAATGGACAATTTATTACTCACAGTGAACACAGCAGCCAGAACAGTATCTTCTGTCACTTTCCCATGCCCCTAGTCCCAAGAAGAGGGGATGTGGACCGTGCCACCTGGGCAGGCAGTAGGATTGCATCCCAGGAGAAGGACCTGAAACTGCAAGACTTGGAGATTTTATCAGGGCTGTGGAGGACCTGCCTTTCCTCTCCTCCAGAGATAAATGACTCATTATCCAGCAACACAGAGGTCAGCACCAACCTCACCAGCAGCAGGCTCACAGGAGAGGCAGGGGCATTGGGAGAGTGGGAGGCAGCACAGGGCCAGCTCTTTCACGAAAACAGAGAAACGGGGCAGTTCTAGAGTGGGAAGTAGGGGCACAGAGAACAGGAAGGAAAGGCGGCCAGCGAAGGTATATCACACCAGCTCCCACTGTGGCCACCCAAACCCAAGCCTCCTGGAAAAGTCTGGGAACTGTTAAAAATCCACATCTCAGCATCACCCGGCCAAGGGGTGGCGGGGGGGGGGGGTATGAACACATCCCCCATCATTCCCTGATTAAAGGCTGCAGGAGAGTGGAGTTCATGCCAAGGCACTTGAGATCGACCAAGGATGCAGCCAGGCAGAGGCAGGGGAAGGCCAGCCCTCACCCAGAGAAGGGCAGGACAGGGGTGGACATGGGACCCAGGGCACTGTGGCGGTACAGACAGGGACCTGGGCAGGCACAGTGTCAGTCAGAGGTCCAGAGACCTGAAGGTGAGAGGGGCGGGACCCTTGAGGTTCCAGGAGAGAGCATCTTATATTTTTCCATTTTGCAGTGACTTGGAGATTTGTCCACACCAGTGCACAGAGGCGGTTTCTTTTTTTTTATTATTTTTTATTTTTTTAACAGCTGCTTAATGTTTTATCCTAGCAGGATAAAACCTGCTAGGGCCATTTAAAGTGTTTCAAATCTTACAGGGCTGAGCCAGGTGGCTCACACCTATAATCTCAGCACTTTGGGAGGCTAAGGCAGGAGGATTGCTTTAGCTCAGGAGTTCGAGACTAACCTGGGCAACATGGCAAACTCATCTCTAAAAAATAAAAATTAGACCTGTAGTCCCAGCTACTCGGGAGGCTGTGTGAACAGCAAGGGGTCAGTTTGGTTGGGGGTCTGTTTGGCTGGGGTCTAGATAGGGCCTGATTTGCTGGGGGTCCATCTGTCTGAATAGCTGGAGATATGTACTCATTTGGGGGACTTCTCTGTCAATCTGGAGGATCATGTCTGACCAACCAACTGGGGTTCACCCATCAAGATGAGAGTCTGGCTGGCTGGGATGTCAGGATTCCATGTGGCTGATGTCTGTCTGTCTGGCAGTCCATCTGGTTGGTTAGAAGTCTGTCTGGCCAGAAGGTCTTTTCAGCCAGCCAGCCCACCTGGGGGATGGGGGTAGGGTCTGAGAAGTCTGTGTATCTGTTCAGCTGGGGATCTGTTTACATCTCTCTAACTTAGGGGTCCACCCGGCTGTCCAGCTGGCAGAGGTGTCTGTCTTTTGGGGGCTCTGTTTGGTGGTCTCTCTGGCTGGGAGTCCCTTTGTCCACCTGTGGACTGTATCTCTGAAGGTGTGGCTGTCTGTCCAGGTTGGTGGTCCATCCGTCTGTCTGCCTATCTGGAGGTCTTTTTATCGGTCTGCCTGGATGGCGAGGGGTCCATCCATTTCTCTGTGTGGTCCCCTGAGTGTTCAAGTGAGGCAGGCTCAGGTGCTGAGGATGGACTAGTGTGTTATGTGGTGAGGAGAGCAGTCTCTGGAAGCTCATCTGTCCATTCTCCCCTTCATAACTCAGGGGCCATGCCCCTTCCCGATCTTCTTTCTTGAATGTGCTCCGTGCAGCCTCACCAGCCATTATACCAAACCTACCTCCTCCAGCCTCAAGCTTTGAATTCTACAGTCACTGGGGCAAAGTCCCCGCATTTCCCACCCTGAGAAACTTTTATTTTGATTCAGGCGCACTGTTTCCATTCTGCACACAGCAGTCCGAGCTCACACGAGGCAACAGGCAGGAGCTGGCGCAGACTCACACCCGGGTCCACTCAGCAGGGGGGTCCCGGGGCCCCTTCGGCCTCCCAATGCGCAGGTTGAAACCTGGGAGAGGAAGGGTGCCGTGGGTCTCATGACGAAGCTGAGGTGTGCGGAGGCTGGCAAACACGAAGACGGCCATCCCCCTGCCTCCAGGTCCTTCTGAGTCACTGCAGCCACATCCACAGGACTGAGCTCCATGCCCCATCCCTCAACCCCAGACTCCCGGGGTTCACTCAAAGCAGCAAAGTTCCGGCAGCCCAGGCTCTCCCTGACTTACCTAGCCCACCGGTCTGAGCTCCACCCGCCACGTCCTCGTAGGCGCCAGATGCTGCAGGACTTGGGTCAGCAGGAACTGAGGGCAGGAGACCCCCCACACGAGTCAGCTCCGGAAGCCCCAGGGAGTCCCAAGACCCCACCCCTGGCGGGGATGCTTCCTCCAAGGCCCGAAGAGGAGGGCCGAGGGCGCCTGGCGGGAGAAGCCGCACACCCCGAACGCAGCCTCGAGCCTTTGGGCGCGGCCGAGACAAGCCCGCTAGTGTCGCCCGGAACCTGCCCCGGGACCCAGACCGCGACCGCCAGGGGGCGCTTCCGGGGCGTGGCCAGGGACGCCGCGACGTCAGCGTCGGGGCGTGGCCAAGTTAGTATGGGGGCTGGGGGATTTCGCGGCCGCGGGGGTCCCGCGGACCACAGCAAGGTGATGCCCTGAGAAGGAGCAAGCCTCGACTCACCGCGGCCGGGCACCGTGCCCCGCACGTCTTCCGCGTGCGCCCCGGGCCGCTGGGCGCGCGGCGTCACCTGGCTGTAGAGCGGCACCTCTTCCGCGCTGCGCGCCCTCGTCCCGGTCTCCGGCCCCGGCCCGGCGCCCGCTGGAGCCCCGCGCTTCTGCACCACCGCGTAGGTGTCAGCCATGGCGTGGCCCGGGGACCCGGGCACCGAGATGCTCCTGCAGGCAGGGAGGGCCGGGAGGAAGTGAAACGGCGGCGCTGGGCAGGGCGGGAGTGGGGAGGCTGCTCAGTGCGCAAACCACGGGCTTCCTTCCCGTCGAGGCGGGAGACGGGAGGCAGGGCTCCCTGGGTGGGGGGCCTCGCTTCTGTGTCCCTAGCGCCCTGCACGTTAGGTGGATGAAGGAGGAACGGGGTCGGCCTGAAAGGTAATTGGAGCAGTGCTGGTTTGAGGGGTGGTCATTTCTGTGTCAGTGTCTACTGAATACCAGAGTGCGGAAGTGGCATAGAGGACAGGGAAGGATGGCCGCAAGGACAAGAGCCTTAAGTCTCCGCTGCAAAGGCGGCTCAGTCCCATGCCCGCAGCACTCAACGTGCAGCCTGACAAGAGGGCGGCATCTAGAATTATTTGCCGAATTGTTTTTTGTTGCTTTTTGAGACAGGATCTAGCTCCGTCGCCCAGGCTGGACTGCCGTGATGCAATCTCCGTTTACTGCAACCTCCACCTTCTGGGACTCTCCTGCCTCAGCCTCCGAAGTAGCTGGGACTATAGGCTCCCGCCAGCACGCCTGGCTAATTTTTGTATTTTTAGTAGAGACAGGGTTTCACCATGTTAACCAGGCTGGTCTCCAACTGGCCTCAAGTGGTCCACCCTCCTTGGCCTCCCGGAGTGCTGGGATTACAGGCGTGAGCTACCTGAATTAAGATTTGATTGGAGGATCCAGGAAAGGTCTAACTCAGAAGGCACGGCAAGCCTTAGAGGCAGAGGCAAGGGAACCACTGTGATAAATGAATCATCTTGGAGTGGGTTCCCAGAGCTCAATTTAAAGAAAGGGCCAGAGAGCACTTGGCGAAGTGAACAAGGAACGGACTGGTGTTCCAAGGATGAGGAAGGGGTTAGCCTGAGAAATTGGGCAGGGAAGAATGTGGGAATGGAGCCGGGTACCTGAGGACGCCTCCTGGTGGGCGGGGTATGGCGAGAAGTGCCTGGGGAGTCCGGAGGAAGAGGGCATCGTCGTAGAGTGGGGCACAATTCTGAGGAAAAACAGGAGGGGAGGCTCCTGAGGGAGGAAGCTGGCCAGGCCTCTCACGGGGCTCTGGGAGAAAGCTTAAGACGGGAGAGCCTGATAAGGATGCCCGGAGGAGGGCACAGGTGGATGTCATAGTCAGTGCCTGCTCCCAGGAGTCCCGGGGGCTGGACCCTGCTTGGGGTCCTGGTCTCTGAGGGTGCTGATGGCAGACAGGAGAGTGGGAAAGGGGCCTCTGTACCTCTTTGATGTTCTGGTAGTGGGGGCTGGCATTCTGGAGCGTGGAGCGGAACATCTGGGCCACCGTGTGATACAGGAACCTGTACTGCTCCTGTTGGGGTGAGGGACCATCAGGAAGGGAAGGCAGGGAATGACAGCAGCGGGCCACTGTCCCTGAAGATTAGGAGACCCAGCGTTCACCTCTGTCTGCACGGCCGCAGGCCGCTGCTTCCTCATCTCAAGGACCACATCAAAGAGGCTGAAGTCAGGTGGGATCATCTGGGGCAGACAGACAAGGCACTTGAGCAGGACACGAGGTCATGGGCAGCACACTGCACACACAGGATGCCTGCATCGTACCTGGGTCAGGAGCAGCTGCCTCACATAATCCACGGTGCACAGGACACCTGTTCGCCCACAGCCCGCACTGACAAGAGAATCAGAGCGTGCCTGGTCAGGTCCTGACCACAACCCCTTTTAGACAGGGCATTTGGGGATGGGGGTGAGGGTCCTAATGGATCCCTTGCAGAGCCTCTTGATTCCCAGAATCTCCAGATATCTGAGCAAGGAAAACCTTTTTAATCACTTACATTTTGTTGAGCAGCGGCTGTGTGCTTATTCCCCAGCTGAGTCTATGCTGAACAAGTGCTCACAATTATAGTCCATGGAGGTGAGCAAGGTTCTCAAAATAGGCACTCAGACTATAAGACTAGCCCCATGCCCTGCACTCCCCTCCCTGCCCTGTCGCCTCTGCCTCACCAGACCCTCCTGAAGCCCATTTCCAGAACCTGCAGTGGACACAGAGGGGTTCAGGGCCAGATCCCTGGAGGCGACGGGCTTCCTCCACCATGGCAAGCATGTGGTCAGGACTGCTGGGGACCCCACGGTCTGGCCAGGACATATACTGTAGCTGGGACACAGAACGGGACTCCTGAAACAGAAAAAGATGAGCAAAAGACTTAGGAAAAAAAAAAGCATTAATTGGGTACCTACTATACACCAGGCCCACTTCTAGGCATCTTCCATTTATATCTACCAGAGAATAACTGAGGAGGTGGGTACTCGTATGATGCCCATTTTTACAGGGGAGGAAATCTCTCCCCTTTCAGGAGCCCCTTTGCCTCCTCCTTCCTTGTCACAGTACCTTCTGGAATGTGACCTTGAGGGTCCTCAGCATGATGTCCTCATTCAGCCACTTCTCCTTTATCTGAGTAAGGGGGTTGGGGCAAGTAAGAGGGAGGAGAACAAAAATCACAGGTACCAAAAGACATTTATAGAAAGCAAAGCATTCCTGATTAAAAAATCGAATACAGAAAACATTTAAAAAATTCATATAGCCCAGCTGGGGGCGGTGGCTCACGCCTGTAACCCCAGCACTTTGGGAGGCCAACGTGGGCGGATCACGAGGTCAGGAGATCGAGACCATCCTGGCTAACACGGTGAAACCCCATCTCTACTAAAAATACAAAAAAATTAGCCAGGCGTGGTGGCGGGCACCTGTAGTCCCAGCTACTCAGGAGGCTGAGGCAGGAGAATGGTGTGAACCCAGGAGGCGGCAGAGCTTGCAGTGAGTGGAGATCACGCCACTGCAATCCAGCCTGGATGACAGGGCAAGACTCCGTTTAAAAAAAAAAAAAAAACAAAACATATAGCCCAAACTTCCCCAAAGCTTTCATTAAGGAAACATTTGACACAGGAGAAAAAGAGGAACTATTATAAAAACACAAGCCCTTTTGCAGTGAAAAGAGATGATTTTGTTCTAAACTGAAAGTTTTATTGTATTTATTAAGTACTAACGGTATGTATGACTTGAGAGTTCCCCCAAGCTCTTTTGAAATGGTAAGAGAAGTAAGACTTTCAAGAACCTAACCAGGCACATTTACATGACAGAGATAACTGTGATTGTAGCCAAAATAAAAAAGCAAAGGCTATCCCTATATTAAGTTCTAACTATTTGCAGGCTAACACCAGAGGGTTTCCTGCAGTGTGAGTGGACTGTGGGTTAAATCATTCATCCTTTTAGGCCCAGCCCAAAGCCTTGCCACCCTGGGAACCTTCCTTGAGACCTCCCACAGCTCACCAGAGTGATGCAGAAAAGCCCAGTCTGCAGTGGCTCCTGCTCCGGGGCCCAGTACCGCTCACACCTTTTCTGCAGAAGGTAAGGGAGAAAAGGCAGGGAGTGAGAAGAGGGAGTCAGCTTTAGAGCTAGCTCAGTCCTGCCACGAGACACCCCAAGTGCTCGTGGTGTAAGCACAGGCAGCTATACTTATAACCTATAACAGAGGCCAGCCAACAGAGCCATCAGATTAAACACATGCAGACACAATGGAGGTGCGCTGCTGATCATGCAGGGGAAATACAGTCCAGGATACCCTCCCACTGTAAGCAGCTAGAAACTGGACAAAATACATGAGCCGCTATTTTCAGACACTGGTTGGCAGGCGTTGCAGTACTGTGGTCACTGAACAGACCACTCTGGCTTATTGCATGGAAGTGTCACCAGGCTGTAAGACATGAGTCTAATGATCCCAGAGTTGAGCCAGAAACCATGGCTCAAGGAGGCCAAGGCAGCTAGAATTTGCAGGGCTGAGTCCTGCAAGGAACAGAGCTATGCAAATAAAAACAAAAGAAAAACTTGCATAGAAGTCCCCTTCTTGATTCTTTGGTTGAATAATCTGAATATATACAGCATGAAACCCCATGAGGCCAGGCAAGAATAACTTCCCATGAAAGAATAGTAGGGATCTGTACGATGAACATTTCCTTGAGCTCACTATGAGAAAGAATTCACATTCCCTCTAGCTAGAGTGTAGAGGCATTATCAACTATAAGGGGCATTTAGTAGGGAACCTAGAATGACCATACATGAGAAGTATGGCTAAATTAATTGTAGAACAGAGGCTACTTGATCAGCCATCCAAAAGTTCCTGAAAAGGCAAAACACTCTAAAGAAAACAATCCAACACTTACCTGTGCAAAATTCAAAATATCAAGCATCCAATAAAATTGTACTGGATATACAAAGAAGCAGGAAATTGTGACCCATAACCAGGAGAAAAATCAGTCAGTAGGAAAGGGCCCAGAAATGACAGTTCAGGAAAGAAGCGAAAAATCTTAGAAGAGCTAGTACAAATATACTCAAAGATGAAAAGGAAAACATGAACATGCTGCAGAGTGGAATGAAAGATAGAAAAAATACCTGAATGGAATTTATAAAGAAGAAGAATAAGATGTATGAAATGAAAAATCCACTAATAGCAGAGTAGACAGTAGAAGAAAAGATCAATAGACATAAAAACATAGCCATATAAATAATTCAAAATGAAATGAAAAAAATGAAGAGAATCAGTTCTCTGTAGAAATATACCAGACAGTGTAGTGTATGTGCACGTGGAGTCCAGAAGGAAAGGAGAAAGGGAGGATAACAGAAATTTATGTGAAGAAATAATAGGTGAAAATTTTCCCAAATTCGATGAAACTATGAATCCACAAATTCAAGAAAGTCAATGAATCAGAGGGAGAATAAACCTAAAGAAAGTCACACCAAGGCAGATCATGATCAAATTACTGAAAAAGAAAATTTCTTTTTTTTTTGAGACACTTGCTCTGTCACCCAGGCTTGGAGTGCAGTGGCGCAATCTCAGCTCACTGCAACCTTCATCTCCTGGGTTCAAGCGATTCTCCTGCCTCAGGCCCCCGAGTTGCTGGGATTACAGACACACACCACCACACCCAACTTTTTTTTTGTATTTTAATAGAGACGGGATTTCATCAGGTTGATGAGGCTGGTCTCAGCTCCTGACGTCAAGTGATCCACCCGCCTTGGCCTCCCAAAGTGCTGGGATTACAGGCATGAGCCACTGCACCCGGCCCCAGAAGAGAAAATCATAAACCATTTCGCACAAAAAGGCACATTACATACTGAGGAATAAAGTTAAGAATTATAGCAACATTTTGTCAGAAACTGCACGTCAATGGTATAATATCCTAAAAATGCTAAAAACCTTTTCAGACAAAAGCTGAGGGAATTAATCACAAACAAATTTGTACTCTGAGAAATGTTAGAGTAAGCTCTTCAGATGCTTACAGACCGTGGCTGCTGCCTGTAATCCCAGCTATTTGAGAGGCTAAGGCAGGAGGATTGCTTACAGCCACTTCAACACCAGCCTGAGCAACATAGCCTATATCTTAAAAAAAAAAAAAAAAAAAAAATTAGCTAGGTGTGTTGGCAACATAACTGGCCTGTATCTAAAAAAAAAAAATTTTTTAAATTAGCTGAGTGTGGTGGCACACCTGTACTCCTAACTACTTAGCAGGCTGAGGTGGGAAGATGGCTTAAGCCCAGGAGTTTGAGGCTGCAGTGAGTAGTGACTGTACACTGCATTCCAGCCTGTGTAACAGAGTGAGACCCTAACTCTTAAATAAATAGAATAAGTAAGCTCTGCATACAAAAGGAACACGATACAAATGGAAATACAGATCCACACAAAGTAGCAGAGTAGGGAGAAAAGTAAGTGGCTAAATGTAAAAGACATTTCTCTCATTTTAAACATCTTTGAAAAAATAACCTAGTGAATTTTATCAAAGAGGAATTAATACCAGCCCTTCACAAACTCTTGCAAAAAACTGAGAGGAACCATTTCCCAACATATTGTGTGAGGCAAGTATTACCCTGCCACCAAAACCAAAGACATCACAAGAAAAAAAAACTACCAACCAATATCTCACAAACATAGAAACAAAAATTCTCAACGAAATACTGGCAAAGTGTTAAACACCATGACTAAGTGGGGTTAATCCCAGGAATGTAAGATTGGTTCAATGTATGAAAGTCAATGTCATACACCATATTGGTAGAATACAAAACAAATGATCATCTGAATAGATGTGAAGAACAAAATTTGACAAAACCCAACGGTCTTTTATAATGAAGTTCATTAGAAACTCAGTGCTCAGGATTTTTATTGGGGCGCCTTCTGCACAGCATGTAGGCACACTCTGCCTAGGCTGTACCAAAATGTCAGACTACCAGCAGGAGAACAGGTGTTCTGCATAAAGCATATTGTTTGTATTAACAGTTTAGGCATAGTGAGCACAGTTATCAGAAAGCTAGGTTTCTAGAGGCCGCCCAAGAGTCTACAGGAAGGCCTAAGCATAAACAGTTATGCTTGCTATGTTTAACTCTTCTGCACAGCAAGGGACCTGCCCAAAATAGCCAAAACAATCTTGAAAAAAGAACAAATTTGGAAGACTCATACTTCCTGATTTCAGAACTTCTACAAAGGTATAATCATCAAAACTATGTTATACTGGCACAAAGATAAACACATCAATCAACTTAATAAAATTGAGAGTTCAGAAATAAACCCTTATATTTATGGCCAATTAATTTTCAACACAGGGGCCAAGACCATTCAATGGGCAAAGCATATAGTCTTTTCAACAAATGGTTCTGGAACAACTGGATAGTCACATGCAAAAGAGTGAATGTGGACCTCTATCTCACATCACATAGAAAAGTTCACCCAAAGTAAATCTGAGACCTAAATGTAAGCAAGAAAAGGACAACACACTTAGAAGGAAAAACAGGAATAAGTCTTTATGGCCTCTGATTAGACGACGGCTTCTTAGATACACCAAAAGCACAGCAACACAATAGATTGGAATTAAAATTTCACAAAATGTTTGTGCTTCAAAACACACCATCAAGAAAGTGAAATGACAACCCACAGAATGGGAAAGACATTTTAAATCATGTACTGATAAGGGACTTATACCCAGAATAACTGTTACAACTCAATAATAAAAGACAACCTCAAATAACCCAATTTTAAAATGAATAAATGACCTGAATAGACATTTGTCCAGAGAAGATATACAAATGGACGAATAAGCACATGAAGACCAAAACCACCATGAGGTACCACTTTCCACTCATTAGGGTGACATATATGTCATTGTCATATGCCACACGATGTTTTGGTCAACAACAGATCACATGTACGATGGTGGTGCCATAGATTATAATGGAGCATATGTAGAAACCTGACACATGGCACTTGATATTGACATTGCATATTAAGTTGGGGAAATGACTGATACTCAGTAATGGTGCTGGGACATTTGGTTTTCCATATGAAAAAATACATATAAATAAAAATGTATATACCATCTATGTTTGTGTAAGTATACTCTATGATGTTCCCAAAGAGAAGATAGTCTAACAATGCAGACCGTATCCCTGTCATTAAACTACACATGTCCCTCCCTCTCTCTCTCTCCATTGATGGGAACGTGAAATGGTACAGCCACTGTGGAAAACAAAATGTTAAACAGAGTTATCATATGATCCAGCAATTCCACTCTTGGTGTATACCCAAGGAACTGAAAACAGGGATTCAAACAGATACTTGTACACCAATTTTTTTGTTTGTTTGTTTGTTTGTTTTTGAGATGGAGTCTCACTCTGTCTCCCAGGCTGGAGTGCAGTGTTGTGATCTCGGCTCATTACAAGCTCCACCTCCCGGGTTCACGCCATTCTCCTGCCTCAGCCTCCCGAGTAGCTGGGACTACAGGTGCCCACCACCACGCCCGGCTAAGTTTTTGTATGTTTAGTAGAGATGAGGTTTCACCATGTTAGCCAGGCTGGTCTCCATCTCCTGACCTCGTTATCCACCCGCCTCGGTCTCCCAAAGTGCTGGGATTACAGGCGTAAGCCACCGTGCCCAGCCCGTATACCAATGTTTGTAGCAGCATTATTTACAATAGCCAAAAGGTACAAACAACCCAGATGTCCAACAGGTGAATGGATAAACAAAATGTGATATATATATATACAATGAAATATTATTTGGCCTTGAAAATTGTGAAATTCTGATACACACTGCAACATGGATGAACCTCGAAAAAAGGACAAGTATAAGTGTATTCTTGATTCCACTTGCACAAGGTACCCAGAATGGGCAAATTCATAGGGACAGAAAGGAGAATAGAGGCTGCCTGGAAATGGAGGAATGGGGAGTTACTGTTTAATGAGTACAGAATTTCTGTTTGGGATGATGAACATGTTCTGAAAATAGACAGTAGGAATGGTTACAGTAGGAATGGTACCTAATTCAATTGAATTGTACACTTGAAATTGTTTAAATGGCAAAATTATTATTATTATTATTTTTATTTTTATTTTTTTTTATTTTTTATTTTTTTTTTTTGAGACGGAGTCTTGCTCTGTCCCCCAGGCTGGAGTGCAGTGGCCGGATCTCAGCTCACTGCAAGCTCCGCCTCCTGGGTTCACGCCATTCTCCTGCCTCAGCCTCCCGAGTAGCTGGGACTACAGGCGTCCGCCACATCGCCCGGCTAGTTTTTTGTTATTTTTTAGTAGAGACGGGGTTTCACCATGTTAGCCAGGATGGTCTCGATCTCCTGACCTCGTGATCCACCCGTCTCGGCCTCCCAAAGTGCTGGGATTACAGGCTTGAGCCACCGCGCCCGGCCGGCAAAATTATTTTTAACATTGCTCACTGAGCATCTATAAAATGGCAAATTTTATGTTATGTATATTTTACTGCATCATTTAAAGAAAGACACAATGGCATACCACTTCACATCCCCTAGGATGGCTATAAAAACAGAAAGACAGTAACAAGCATCGGGGAGAAGAAATGGGGACCCTCAAACATTGCCGAAGAAATGTAAAATGATGCTGCCACTGTGGAAAACAGTTTGGCAGTTCCTCAAAATGTTAAAAATAGAGTTTCCATATGGCCCAGCAATTCCCAGCAATACGCAAGAGACATGAAAACACACATCTACACAGAGACTTGTATATCAGTGTTGATAGCAGCACTGTTCATAATAGCCAAAAAGTAGAAAGAACCCAAATTCTATCAACTGATAAGTAAAATGTGACAGATCCATTCATTGGAATAGTCTTCAGCAAAACAAAACAAAAACAAAAACAAAAAAAACATGCTAGGCAAAAAAAGGCTACATATTATATGATTGCATTTATATGAAATATCCAAAGTAAGCCAATCTATAAAGACAAAAATAGATTAGGGATTGTCTAGGGCTGTAACGGTTGGTGGGAAATGGGGAGTGACTGCTAATGGATATAGGATTTCTTTTTCTTTTTTCTTATTTGTTTATTTATTTTTATTTATTTTATTTATTTATTTTTTTTTTTTTGAGAGACAAGAGTCTAGCTCTGTCGCCAGGCTGCAGTGCAGCAGGGCGATCTTGGCTCACTGTGACCTCCAACTCCCTGGTTCAAGCTATTCTCCTGCCACAGCCTCCTGAGTCGCTGGGATTACAGGCACGTGCCACCACACCCAGCTAATCTTTGCATTTTTAGTAGAGACAGGGTTTCACTCTGTTGGCCAGGATGGTCTTGATCTCCTGACCTCGTGATCCACCGGCCTCAGCCTCCCAAAGTGCTGGGATTACAGGCGTGAGCCACCATGCCTGGCCTGGATTTTTTTATGGAATGATGAAAATGTTCAAAAACTTACTGTGGTAATAGTTGCATAACTCAGGAATATAGAAAAATGATGGAATTGTACACTTTAAATGACTGAATTGTATATCAATCAATACGGATGTTTAAAAAGGATATTCTAAAGCAACTATAATAGCAGTGTACTTTGGTGTATATTTTATATATAGAACTAAAATATATAGTAACAATAGCACAAAGTATGGAAAAGGGTAATTGAAATATACTACAGTAAAGTTCTGACATTTTACATGAAATGTATAATATTATTTGACTATAGCCTATAAGTTAAAGATATATATTGTAAACCCTAAAGCCACCACTAAATATTTAAAATAAAGATGTATAGCTAATAAGGGAATAATTACTATGCAATAGATTAATAAAAAATTCTCACTCTGAAAGACAGAATAAAAGAACAAACAGAGCAAATAGAAAACAAATAGCAAGAAAGGTAGGTCTAAACCCAACGTTACTGATAATTACATTAAAGGCTAAATATTCCAATTAAAGGCAGAGACTGTCAAATTAGATTTAAAAGTAAGTCCTGGCTAGATGCAGTGGCTCTTGCCTGTAATCTTAGCACTCTGGGAAGCTGAGGTGGAAGGACAGCTTAAGGCCAGGAGTTCAAGACCAGCCTGGATTATACAGTAAGACTTAATCTCTACAAGAAATAAAAAACAATTAATCAAGCATGGTGATGTATGCCTGCAGTCCCAACTCCTTAGGGAGGCTGAGCTAGGACGATCACTTGAGCCCAGGAGTTTGAGGTTACAGTGAACTATGATTGCACCACTCCATTCCCCTCTCTCTTTAAAAAAAAAAAAAAAGTCCCTACGATACACCACCTACAATAAACACACTAAAAATTAAAGATGAACATAGATATAAAGTAAAAGAATGGGAAAAGACATATGCAAACTCTAAAGAAATTTAAGGCAGGGGGTGGTGGCTCCTGCCTGTAATCTCAGGACTTTGGGAGGCTGAGGCAGGTGGATCATCTGAGGTCAGGTGTTTGAGACCAGCCTGGCCAACATGGTAAAACCCCGTCTCTACTAAAAATACAAAAATTAGCTGGGCGTGGTGGCAGGCACCTGCAATCCCAGCTACTTGGGAGGGTGAGGCAGGAGAATCACTTGAACCTGGGAGGCAGAGGTTGCAGTGAGCCAAGATCACGCCATTGCACTCTAGCCTGGGCAACAAGCGGGAAACTACATCTCAGAAAAAAAAAAAAAAAGAAAAGAAAAGAAAAGAAAGAAATTTAAATGGCTATATTAATATCAAAGTATACTTCAGAAAAAAATATTAACAGAAATAAAGACAGTCATTACATATTAGAAAAGGGATCCAATCATTAGGAAGACATAATCCTAAATGTATATATACTCAATCATAAAGTTTCAAAACATGGAAAGTAAAATTGAAAGAATATTAAAGTAGATTTCAACATTCCTCTTTCAGCAAATAATAGGACAAGCAGACCAAAAAAATTGTCAGAAATAAGACTTGAATAGTGCTGTTGACAAACTTGACCTAATCGATATTTATTGAACAAGAGGATCGGTAATTTCAACACTCTTCTCTAAGCAATCGATATATTTAGAGAAAATAAATCAGTAAAGATATAAAATACACAGTAAAGATATAAAAGTGTCTTTCAAAAAAGTCTGTCAATTGACCTAATTGGTATTTATGGGACACTCCAGCCAACCAAAGCAGAATACATGTTGTTTTCAAGTACACTTGAAATTCAAGTAGAAAATGAATTAGTTGGGCGTGGTAGCATGTGCCTGTATTCCTAGCTACTCAGGAGGCTGGGGCAGGAGAACTGCTTGAACTTGGGAGGCAGAGGTTGCAGTGAGCTAAGACTGTACCACTGCACTCCCACTTGGGCAACAGAGCAAGACTGTCTCAAAAAAAAAAAAAAAAAAAAAAAGGTAGAAAATGAAAAAATCAATAGAGAAAATGAATACAACCAAAGCAGTTTCTTTGAAAAAATAATAAAAAATCTCTAGTCCAAAGATTGGCTAACACTTTTATAAAGGGTCAGATAAATACTTTAGAATTTACAGGCCATATAATTTATTCACCTTGCAACTACTCAACTCTGCCAATGTAGCATAAAAGCAGGCATAGACAATACGTAAATAAATGAGTGTGGCTGTGTTCTAATACATTGTTTACAAAAAAGAGGTAGGAGCATGAAAAAAGAGATAGCAAGATAGAGAGATGAAACAGAAAGACAGAGAGAGAGAACACAAATTACCAAAATCAGGAATGAGAAAGAGACATCACTACAGATCATACAGTCTCCACCATCAGCTAGTCACCCCAGGGAACCCCCACCCCATCCATGGAGCAGGCAAGAATGTAGAAACCACATGAAGCTATGTGCCTTCAGCCTTCATTGTTGACATGCATTTATTTATTTAACTAATTTATGTTAACAGGCAAAACAAAAATCCCTGGACTTACGGATCTTACCTTCTAAATTGGGAGATTAAGAATAAACAATGTTCATAATACGTTTGTAGATTATCCAGTGTGTTAGGAGTTTGCAAGAGCTGTGAAGAAAAAAGGAAAAGTAGGACAAAGGAGGGAGAGTGGAAGTTCTGAGAGTTTAAAATGGTGTGAAGAGCCACCCAGGAAGGTCTCACTGAGGAGTTAACATTTGAGCAAAAACCTGAAGGAGGTGATAGAGCAAGCCATGGAGAAGGATGTCCTAGGCTGAAGGAATAGCCAAGGCACAGGCCCTGAGGCAGAGCCATCCCTGAACATGTGGGGAACAGCAGAGACCAGAGTTGTTAGAGTGGAGTGAATAAGGAGGAGAGAGGTGGAAAGGGAGATCAGAGCCTACAGGGGAAGAAGTCAGAATAGGGCCTTATGGTCTAAGGTGTGAAATGGCTGGGAAGCCCAGCAGAAGAGGGGTTGTCAACACTGGGGGATGAATAACAGATCAACAGAAACTTAGAGCAACAATGGGGCTTCCCACAGAGCCACAGTAAGGTCACTCCAAGAGCTGGACCCTCGAGTCCTGGGGTCAAGGAGGAGCTAGCAAGATCCCTCCTCCCTCCTCCCTCCTCCTTGCATGAGGACATGAAACCTGGGGGCAGAGGACACCTACCCGCCCGTTCTCTATCTCCCGGCAGGCCATCAGGATCACCTAGACAAGGTGGGTCAGGGGAGAGGAAGGTGATTTGGGTGAGGGGGCCAGGGAAACGCCGAGGGGTTACTTAGATGTTGACCCCACCATTGTGCCCTGCCCCCAAGTGCTGACCTTGACCCCAAACTCCCAGACCAGTCTCCAGAAGTCTAGCAGGGTGTGAGGCAAGGGTCCTTGAGTGGCAATGTAGGCCAGGCTTCCATCCACGCCCTGGTGAAGGCCGAATTCACTACTGAGATTCTGCTGCCCATCCCCCGGCCACTCCCAGTCCACCTCCTTCCGTGACCCCAACCCTCACCCGGATGAAGTTGCCATTAATGTAGTCGCTTTGTCCCTCTTCCTGGAGCAGGGAGAGGACTACTCGCGTCTGATCATCTGTCAGCAGATAAGGTGAGAAACGTGGCGTTTGGGGAGGATAGGGTGACCGAGGGTCTGACAGCCCCCTGGCTGAAAGCCAGCAGGGGACCACACACCTGCAGAGATCCCACCAAGGTGCCCCGGTGGGCTGCTGAGCAGTGCAGAGGGTGAGGCTCTGGGAGGAGAGCGCAGTGGGTGACTCCAGTGCACACTGATACCTGGACAGTGGCAGTGCGTGCGCGGCTGCACCGGCTCCCTACGGAAGCCCCGACTTACATGGCAGCACGTCTTTGTAGCGGTTCTTCCTCATGTTCTCTGGCCGACTGCCTGCCTTGGTGGAGCACATGCCATCAGCCTTCCAGGCGGCCGAGCGGGCCTGGATGTCCTGGTAGAGCATCATGAGTGGGCCGGGGAGGGGAGGAGACAGGAGAGGAGCCAGGTCAGAGTCCCGGGCCACCTAGGCACACGCAGGATACAAAGCCAGTGGCCTGGGGAGGTGAGTGCAGACCCCGATGGCACCGGGCCTGCCTAATAATAATGATACAGAAATAGCGACCCAGAGCACCTTCTCTGTGCCAGTCTCTGTGCTAAGGGCATGTAATAATCACAGGTTCCTACGACATGGGTACTATTATTGAGGCCCCCATTGTGCAGGCGGGGAAGTTTAGGCACCACGTGGTTCAGCGACTTGTGGAAGTTCCCAACCAGGAAGACACACGGTGAGGGTTGAACTCAGACCTCTGGGCACCCACCCCCTGCACACTCAATCTGTAACACTGTCCTGTAAGCAATAACTGCGATGAAATATATTAAGGGTTCTATAACTAAACCTAAGAGAATGTACAATGCATAGGCATTATAATGGATAACATATTATGTACAAGATACCATAGGTACTGTGTTACTGGGAGATTATAATAATGTTTAGTGAATCGCGTATTACCATCATCGTCAGGTATTCATAATCTCAATGATAATAAGTAACACCCATGCCACTTAGAATAGTGTGTGCCAGCCACTATTCTAAGTGCTTTACTTGGTGCGTTGGGTCATTTAAGCCCTCATGATGCCCTTGTGTAGTGGGAACACCTAGAAGAGCCCAGTGATTCCTGCACATGCGGGAGGCAGTCTTGCGGGGTAGGGGTGCCCTCACCACCCAGCCTTTGGCATGTGAGGCCCTGGGCGCTGTGCACGGTTCAGAACCCACCCAGTCGCCTGATGTCATATATCACGTGGGTATTACGTTTACGTTTGTTACACACATTCTTATATTGTGTAATTATGTATTTTACATTTATTATGCATTTCTTAGTTTCTTATATACAATGTTTCTACATGTATGTAAATTACTTAGGTTGATAATTATCTGCTACATATTGTATATTTACTTACGAAATTATCATATAACTTTGGTCATTTTATAAATTATAATCTTTGTTATATTCATTTGTTGTATTGTTTTACGCAGTTATACAATGTTTATTGTATAAATGGTCATTTATACTATTTTTATGTATTTGTCATATATTGCTAAACTTGATATGCATCACCATATATCAGTTTACGCATTTGTAAGGTATGTTTCTATGTCTGGTACTATAAGCTATTACACTTTAAACACGTCATTGACCGTAGTGTGCAGTGCCTAGCATGCTGCGTGCGCCTTCCTAACGCTGGGCTTGCACTACCCGTATTGTAACGTTTAGACTTTTTGTTTGGTTTGGTTTTGTTTGAGATGGGGTCTCACTCTGTCGCCCAGGCTGGGGTGCCGTGGCACCATCTCAGCTGTGCAGGGGCACCATCTCAGCTCACTGCAACCTCTGCCTCCCAGGTTCAAGCGAGTCCCCTGTCTCTGCTCCCTAGTAGCTGGGATTACAGGCGCGTGCCCACGCAAAGTTGATTTTTGTATTTTTAGTAGAGAAGGAGTTTCGCTGTGTTGCCCAGGCTGGTCTTGAACTCCTGAGCTCAAGCGATCCTCCCGCCTCGGCCTCCCAAAGTGCTGGGATTACAGGCGTGAGCCACCGCACCTGGCCCACGTTTAGAATCTTCATAGGCAGTGACGTTGGCCCCTGCGAAGTGCGCGCCTAGTATGTGCTAAGCGCTTTCCACCTGCACCATTTAATCCTCAGGCCAGTTTGGTCATTCATGTCCCCATTTCACCAGGGAGAAGCCAAGGCCAGAGGGGCCAGGTAGACCGCCGGGACCACACGCGGATTCGGGCCCGGACGCGGATTCGGGCCCCGCGTTCACCCCCTCACCACGCCACGGTCCCCGCGTTCCTCTTCGCCTGCTGCAGCCCCTTCCTTCCTGCGGTCACAGGGGACAGTCAGGCCGCCAGGAGCGGCGGGGCCGGGGCTGTCCGGGGTAGCAAGGCCGCCCCCCTCCCTGCGGCGCCCGCCCCGCCCGTCCCGCCCGAGCCAGGTTGTTCCGGGCGCGCGAGGACACCAGGAGGGTGTGCACGGTCCGTCCAGGTCTGGCCGCGGGCGCCGCGCTCCGGGGCCGGTGGGCAGAGGGCGAACACGGAGACAGTGAGAGCGACAGAGAAGCGCTGGGGAGAGACACACGGAGAGATCCCCGAGGCGGGGAGACACCCGGGACGCCGAGACAGAAAGGCAGAGCCCGCCGGGGGCGAAGGACCGGAGTCCGCGGGGCCAGGGCCGGGGCGCGCCACTCACTCTGAACTCGCCGGCGAGGACGGCCCCCTCCCGGCCGCCCCGCGCCTCCAGCCGCTCCAGGAAGCTCCGCGCGGCGTCCAGACTGCGGCTCATGGCGCCGCGGGCCAGCGAGGTCCAGCCCGGCCGCCGCGAGTGTGGACGCCGCGGGAGGCGGAGGCCGGAGACGGAGCCCCCGCCCTGGCCTGGGCAGCCAATGGACGCGCGCGGCGGCGGGCAGGGCGCCCCAGCCTCGGTGTTCGGAGCCCGCGCGGCCCCACCCCGGGCGCTCGGCCTTCACGCCCATCCGCGGAAAGTGTGCGGAGGTTAGAGACGAGCCGGCTTCCGGGATCACCGAGGGGAGGCTGGAGAGAACGGACTGGCACCCGGGTCTCTTCAAGGACAGGGCTAGGTCAGCCCCCTTCTCGCCCAGGTGGGAAGAATTAAGAGGGGGTGTCAGTGGAACGGGCGTCAGTGGACACTGGTTGGAGGTCGTTGAGGGGTTGAAAGGTAGCATTCGGGCCTGGATGTGTGCCTGAGTCTTTGAAGGGTCAACAGGGGCAGGATGTCAGGTGGTGAATTTAATTCACTAGGAGCCATCTGAGTGTTGAAGGCACACTTTCCTAAAGGGCCTGGTAGGAAGTGGTTTGGGCTTTGCTATCTCTGCCCCAGCTGCTTAACTCAGCTGTAGCACGTGAAAGCAGACAGTATACAGTGTGGCTGTGTCCCAGTGAAACTGTTTATGAACAAAGAAATTAGAATTTCATGTAATTTTCATGTGTCATGAATTATTCTAGTGTGTGTGTGTGGCCTACAAAGTGTGGTTTGCTGACCTTGGCTTAAGGGATGGAGGGATCAAAGCGGGTCTGTGGGGTCAGCAGCCAGGGCAGTTTGATTTATTGTGAGGTCTGCAGGGGTCGCTGTGAAATCCATGGTCATCATTTATCAGTTTCATCTTGGAGCATTCTAAGGGAGGTCGGAGGTCAGTAGTAATCATTTAGGATGATGGTGATAGGGAATTCACTGGAAGTCAGCTGGGGTCCCTTGGATGTTCATGGGGGGTGTCAGTGGATATTAATGACAGTCATTGGGAGGCCAGTGGATACCTGGGACAAGAAGTGAAAGTAATCGTGGGGCCATTGGGATTTAAAGTGTTAGTAACTGAAGGTTCAGAAGAGTCTGGAAAGTCATGGAGAGCTCTGCTCAGGGCACGACAGTGACTCTCGGTGTAATCTCTGAGGGTTTGTGGATGGCCATGGAGAGCCAGGGAGGTAGAATACAGACGCGTCAGTGAGCTTTCAGAAAATAAGTATATTTGCTGGGAAAGTTATGGAGGCTAAACCCCTGAGCACACATGGTTATTAAGGGCAGTCATTATGGGCTAGAGGATCTCTGTCCAGCAGCAGGGATCCTGTTGAGGGTCTGTCCTCATAGGCTGAGGTCTGTCTGACCGGTGGAGGACATGTTGTCCAGCTGAAGGTCTGGTTGAGTAGGTGGGTGGTGTGTTCTCTCCTCTGGGGTAACGTCTCTGTCCATTTCGGGGAGGGAGCCTGTCCTTGAGGGATTCTGACCTTTGCCTGGCTGGGGGGCTCAGGTGTCTCTCTGGCCATAGGTCTATTTGGATGTCTGGCTGAGGGTCTTCCCATCTGTCAGTAATCCGTCTGTTTGTCCCGCTGGGTGTTTCCCTGGGATCCTGTCCATCTGGAAGTCTGTCCAGCCAGGGTGTGTGTGTGTGTGTGTGTGTGTGTGTGTGTTTGGTGGTTTGTCTGTTAGAGGATCTGAGTGACTAGCCAGATGCTGCCTTGTGGCCTGGGAACATTAAGTGGCTGAGGCTGTGGTCTGCCGTTTCTACTTCCAGCTGCTTTGAGTGTCTTCCTGCCCTGGTGTTCACCCTCACTCCAAGCCCCCCTTGTTGTTAAACCCACCTGTCCTCCTGATACCTGACCATCCCTCATGTGTCTCCAAACATCCAGTCTCAGTTTGTCCTTCGTTCAGCTCAGGCTGGGTGTGGGGGATAGGAAGACCCCACATCTTCCAGAGGCCCTGGCTCACCCCAGATTTTCTCTCCCGGAGGACTGCCAGCTGTGTTCTTACGATGAGACTCACTGCTGCTGGTGGCCCTCCTGTTCACACTGCCGGCAGCCGTCTCGCACAACGGGAGCAGCTGGCACTGCTGCAGAGACCCCAAGCATGCCAAAGCCCACGTGCTACGTGCCAGTCTGTCACCTGCCCACCAGTCAGTGTGGCCAGATGGGTCGCTCAACAGAGCCGAGAGAAAGATGCACAGGGACAGGTGCACAAGGCTGTGAGTTCAGCCTGCTCTGAGGCTGCAAAGGGGAAAAGAGAAACTACGGTGGAGACTGCTGGCAGACATCCGTTCCTCCGGGATGTTTACGGGGAGCTCCTTGGAGACTGCTGGCATCTCCAGGGTACAATTCTTCTCCAGCTTCCTTTTTTGCTTAGTTAAAAAAGGGCAGAAGACTGGAACCAAAATGTTTGAGTCAGAATTCTGGCACCATGACTTTCTCAGTATGACCTTGGGCAAGTCGTTTAATTTCTGTGTCTCAGTTTCCTCTTCTGTAGGGCTGTGTCTCTTCTTGTTGCTTTATTGTGAGAATTTAAGGAAATCATTGTATATAAAGCATTTAGATAGAACAGCACTTGGCTTGCAGTATACACTTGGTGCCATTAATATTATTATTACACAGCTAGTTTCCTTTTCTGAGACTGCCACACCCACCTCCTCTAAGTTAAAACAAAAGCGGAAGGGGGGGTAGAAATTTGAAAACATTTTCCCATTGTTTCATTCTGTTAAAAACCTTCAAGCTGGTCGAGCTGTCCTGTTAGTCCATCCCCAAGTCTGGCATTTAGCAAACAGGAAAAACGCACCCCTCTTCAGTGCAAGAGGAAGCCGTGGCCGTGCCCCTTCCTGTCCGCTGCCTGAGAGCTGTAAGTCCTCTGGGAGAGCCTTTGTTCCCGTCTCCATTAACTCCCCTCAGGTGTGCCAGGCTTCGGTGTTCCAAATCGAAGACGCCTCCTGGTCCCTCCCTGGGAAAGGGTCAGCAGCTCAGCGCGGGGGAAACAGGCCAAAGAGAAAGTCACCCTTCCCCTTCTCAGCGCTGGACCAAACCCCAGAACCCCCCGCTCTGTGGAGGCTGATTGCTGCCCGCAGGAGCTGTCCTGCAATTCTGCTTCAGAAAGGAGGGGAAACTGCTGGGAGTAGAGGGAAAGCCCTCTTCCCCATCTTTAAAATGCTCATAACAGCTTTTCCCCACTTCTCCAGGGCAGAGCCTGGGCATCTGCATTGCCAAGAGCAGGCCCCTGATGTGCCCCTGGAGGCACTGCGACTCCTAATGAAAGAACAGAACACCCCCATCAAGTATTCCTGCTAAAAAAAAATTTGAGGCCGGGCGCGGTGGCTCAAGCCTGTAATCCCAGCACTTTGGGAGGCCGAGACGGGCGGATCACAAGGTCAGGAGATCGAGACCATCCTGGCTAACACGGCGAAACCCCGTCTCTACTAAAAACACAAAAAATTAGCCGGGCGAGGTGGCGGCGCCTGTGGTCCCAGCTACTCAGGAGGCTGAGGCAGGAGAATGGCGGGAACCCGGGAGGCGGAGCTTGCAGTGAGCTGAGATCCGGCCACTGCACTCCAGCCTGGGCGACAGAACGAGACTCCATCTCAAAAAAAAAAAAAAAAAAAAAATTTGAACGTATATATGATTGAGCCTCTAGATCTCAATATTAATTCAGAGGAAACACAACGGCACATAAAAATGTTAAATGACACTACAGTGTTGAGATCAGCAACATCCAGACAGTGAAAGGTCTATTAAGACAAACAAGTTTCCTAATTGAGTAAACTGCAAAGAAACAGACAATCTTATAGAGACGCAGGACTTAACACACAAATGCTCATAGCAGCATTGTTCACGATGGCCCAAATGTGGGAGACAACCTAAATTTCATCAACTGATGGATCAAATGTGGCATAGAATAATGCCCCACGTATAGGGATATACATGGAATATTATTTGGCAATGAAAAGAAATTAAGTGTTGATATGAGTTACACTGTGAATAAGCTTAGAAAACATCATGCTAAGTGGAAGAACATTCCATTTACATGAAATGTTCAGAAACGGCAAATCTATAGAGACCAAAAGTATTCATTTAAAAAAAGAAATCCTGTTCTAAGGCCAGGTGCGGTGGCTCACGCTTGTAATCCCAGCACTTTGGGAGCCTGAGGCGGGCAGATCATGAGATCAAGAGATTCAGACCATCCTGGCTAACACAGTGAAACCGCATCTCTACTAAAAATACAAAAAATTACCCCGGCACAGTGGCAGGCACCTATAGTCCCAGCTACTCGGGAGGCTGAGGCAGAAGAAAGGCATGAACCCGGAAGGCAGAGCTATCAGTGAGTGGAGATCGCACCACTGCACTTCAGTCTGGACGACAGAGCAAGAATCTATCTCAAAAAAAAAAAAAAAAAAAATTTCTTGTTACAATGTCTCAGCAGAATCTGGCCAAAAGTAGATTAGTGGTTGCCAGAGGGGCTGGGGGCCTGGTGGGAGGCAGGGGATTGGAGTGACAGCTAATGGGTATGGGGTTTCTTTCCGGGGTGGGGCAGGGGGGTATAAAAAATGTTCTAAAATTAGGCCGGGCGCGGTGGCTCAAGCCTGTAATCCCAGCACTTTGGGAGGCCGAGACGGGCGGATCACGAGGTCAAGAGATCGAGACCATCCTGGTTAACACGGTGAAACCCCGTCTCTACTAAAAAATACAGAAAAACTAGCCGGGCGAGGTGGCGGGCACCTGTAGTCCCAGCTACTCGGGAGGCTGAGGCAGGAGAATGGCGGGAACCCGGGAGGCGGAGCTTGCAGTGAGCCGAGATCGTGCCACTGCACTCCAGCCTGGGTAACAGAGCGAGACTCCGTCTCAAAAAAAAATAAAAAATAAAAAAATAAAAATAAAAATGTTCTAAAATTAGATTGTGGTGATGGTTACACAGCCCTGTGAATATGATTTTTAAAAAATCATTGATGCACAGGGATGGGTGCACAGGGTTGTGAGTTCAGCCTGCGCAGTGAATTGTGTAATATGTTGACTATCTCAATAAAGCTGTTTTTAAAAACAGACTTGAGACTTGTCCATCATTTGCAATGAATGGACCTGATGTCAATCTTAGTTGAAACTAACACACTCTCATCAAGGCAAGCTGAACATTAACTGGATATCTGATGATATTAAGGAATAATCATTGACAATTTTAAATGTAATTTTTGTTGTTGTTGTTGTTGAGTCCTTACCTTTTAGAGATATACATGGAAATACATATGGATGAAATGCTGTGATGTCTGAGATCTACTTCAAAATAAACTGGTGGAGTGGATACAGGGAGTGGGTGGGCTCTGAAGACTGGCTCACATCAAAACCAGCTCAGCGACTCACTATACCATCTTCTCTGCTCTTGTATGTTTCAAATTTTCCACAACTAACAAGATTTAAAACAATCAATCTAGAGGTGAACAATTGCATCTATAAGGAGATCAGACCGGTCACAGAAAATATATACACACACGGCCAGTAAGTATTTGAAAAGAGGCACAACCTCCAGAGTAACTAAAGAAACACAAATGCAACTGGGGGAAACATTTTGCACCTAGCGCTTGACAGAGGTTAAAAGCTCATATGATGCCCAGGGCTGACCTGGGGGGCAGGTGCTCACATCTTGTGATGGTGCCTGTGGAGAGACACAACCTCTACTATAATTTTATTTTAATTTTTTCTTTTTATTGAGACGGAGTCTCGCTCTTGTTGCCCAGGCTGGAGGGTAGTGGCGTGATCTTGGCTCACTGCAACCTCTACCTCCCAGGTTCAAGTGATTCTCCTGCCTCAGCGTTCTGAGTAGCTGGGATTACAGGCACATACCACCATGCCCAGCCAATTTTTTGTATTTTCAGTAGAGATGGGGTTTCACCATGTTGGCCTGGCTGGTCTTGAACTCCTGACCTCAGGTGATCCACCCGCCTCAGCCTCCCAAAGTGCTGGGATTACAGGTGTGAGCCACCGCGCCCGGCCTCTATCATTTTAAAGGCAGAATTCCCCGTGTAGGAATGTATTCATCAGATACACTTGCATAAATATGCACAGAAGTATGTTCAATGATGCTCTTGAAGCAGTATTTGTGGGGATGAAAACAGGAAGCCACCCAACAATGTAGCCACAAGGAAGGAGCAAGATACATGTGTACTAGACAGCCCTGGCACCCTGTGGCATCCAGTTGTCATTATAGAGTAAGACGCAAGGTTCAGAGTGGCGTGCACATAATCCCTTTCAGGTTAAAATATAACTAACAAACAGTCAACAAATTTATGGATACCATGAATAAAAAATACCAGTCCAGCTTCTTTAAAAAGTCAATACTGATGACCTCTGGAGAGCAGGGATGGATTGTTTGGGGTGGAAGGAGGATGATGGTTTACTTTTCACCGTGTGCACTTGTGTGGTTTTTAAAAATGTTTTGTAGAGATGAGCTCTCCCTATATCGCCCAGGCTGGTCTCAAACTCCTGGCTTCAAGCGAGCCTCCTGCCTTGACCTCCCAAAGCGCTGGGATTACAGGTGTGAGCCACTGCGCCAGGCCTTCTGTATGCTTTTCTATCATGAGGATGTCTTCCAAGCGTGCACCTGCACCCCAAAGAAAAATGTGCAGAGAACTGAGGGCAGGTCTCCGCAGTCAAGAAGTGGGTGAAATGTTCACCCACTAACATTACGGTAAAGAACCTCCCTGCTTCCTGGGTGCCCAGTGCTCCAGCAAGGCGTCCAGCCTTCTGGGGGACGATGCAGAACATACACACAAGTGCAGGGCCTCCCTGCCTTTTGCACACTGACAGCATATTACACATGGCGTTTCACACCATGCTTCTTTGTATTTAATGTCTATCTTGAGGAGCTTCTCGATGGCTGCATCTACAGAATGGGGAAAACTATTTGCAAAGCATGTATCTGATAAAGGGTTATTATCTGTCTCAATCTGGGCTGGGCTGTTATAACAAAATACCACAGACTGGGTAGCTTAAACAACAGACATTTATTTCTCGCAGCTCTGGAGGCTGGGAAGTCCAAGATGGTGGCTCCAGCAAATTCGGTGTCTGGTGAGAGGGGGCTTCCTGGTTCACAGATGGCAGCTTCTAGCTGTGTCCTCACACGGCAGGAGGCGCAAAAGAGCTCCCGCGGCCATCTTTTATAAAAGCACTAATTCTATGCACAAGGGCAGAGTCCTCATGACCTAATCGCTTCCCTAAACTGTTGACCATAGAGATGAGATTTCACTATATGAATTTCTGGGGGACACAAACATTCAGGCCACAGCAGTATCCAAATTATATAAGGGACTCAAGTCAACAACAAAGAACAAACAACCTAGTGTATGCAAAAATGCTCAGTATCACCAACTGTTAGGGAAATGCAAATCAAAACCGCAATGCGAGATCACCTCATACCTGTTAGGATGGCTGTTATTAAAAAACACAAGATAAAAAATGTTGGCAAGGTTGTGGAGAAAAGGGAACGCTAGTGAACTGCTGGTGGGAATGGAAATTAGTACAGCCTTTATGGAAAGCAGTATGGAGGTTCCTCAAAAAATTAAAAATAACCACCATTTGATGCAGCAATCCCACTTCTGGGTATACATATAAAAAGGAGATGAAATCATTATCTTCAAAAGATAGCTTTACTCCCATGATGACTGCAGCATTTCCACAACCGCCAAACTATGAAAACGATCTAAGTGTCTGTTGGTGGATGGATCGGTAAGAAAATGTGGCATATATATTTTTTACAAAAAAAATCCTATCGGCCGGGCGCGGTGGCTCACGCCTGTAATCCCAGCACTTTGGGAGGCCGAGACGGGCGGATCATGAGGTCACGAGATCGAGACCATGCTGGCTAACACGGTGAAACCCCATCTCTACTAAAAAATACAAAAAACTAGCTGGGCGAGGTGGCGGGCACCTGTAGTCCCAGCTACTGGGGAGGCCGAGGCAGGAGAATGGCATAAACCTGGGAGGCAGGGCTTGCAGTGAGCCAAGATCCGGCCACTGCACTCCAGCCTGGGCGAAAGAGCGAGATTCCGTCTCAGGAAAGAAAAAAAAAAAAATCCTATCATTTGCAATAACATGGAGGAACCCGGAGAACATTATGTTAATAGAAATAAGCCAGACACAGGACAAATACCACAGGATGCCACTCACATGAGGAATCAGCCGCTGAGCACCGGGTTTGGCCTGTCCCCTCCGCGTTGGCACACTGGCAGCTCCCACTCAGTGAGTTAAGTTGGTGGGCTGCCCATGCCACGGACTGGGCCTGCTACCCACATGTACCTGCTGAAGAGCTCATAGGACCCTGACTCTAGAGGGGATGTCAGCATCAAATATCTGACTATGTTAACCCCACACTGACTCCAGGCCAAGCACGTCCCACAGCCATCAGGTCCCCACCCAAGAGGACCCCGATGGGCTTTGCCCTGCAGACGTGGCCTGACCACTCAGAGGCAGGCGCGGCCATGACACAGACGGTTTATTCAGAGCTCTCCACCCACCACGGTTCCACATCCCAGCTCGGCAGGCCTGTCTGTGACGGCCCCATCCTGAGTTCCAAGTCCACGTCCTGACTGAGTGGTGAGTGGGCTCACTCGGCGCTCAGGAAGACCCTCTTGCGTGCGGTATTGGTGTAAGGGTGCCAGCGCCACTCCACGTCTGCTGTGGCCTCCTGCTCCAGCGTGCCCAGGCGGATCATGTACACTGCAGGCAGGGATGGCCATCAGCCCTGGCACAGCCAGCCTCGCCTCCCGACCCCAGACATGGGATTCAGCCTCAAACTCACGCTTTAGCTCAAAGCGGGGCCCGACCTCAGTGAGCTCCACGTTGCGGTGGTCTGTCTTCTTGTACACGTGGTGCCTGGGAGGGAACAGCTGTGGGTCAAAGGCAAGCAGCACGCGGTACACAGGGTGGGGATGCTCTCCCGGGGCATGGCCCGTGGACCCACCGGAACGATATGTAGTCGTCCTGGTTTGCGAAGGTGATGACCCGGTGGCTGTCATCTTTGGGCACGGGAAACAGGTATCGGAGGATGTCAGAGACCTGGGGCACAGGGAAAGAGAGTGGCAAATGCCTGGCCTGGCCCGCAGCCCCAGCCTGAGGGCCCCCAGACTCACCCGCTTGCCCAGGCGGGAAGAGAAGCCATGTGTGATGAGGTGGGGCTTGGCCTCTGACATGGTGCCCAGGTCTGGGATGTCATGCCGCATGACCACGTTGCACAGCGTGAAGTAGGCAGTAGGGCCAAAGGGCAGGTGGCTGATGATGAGCCCCACTGGCGGGGAAAGGTGGCTGTCAGAGACCCCCGTCTGCCCTCAGACGGCTCCCACCCCGACTCTCCCTCTGGCCTCACCAGGTGTGCCCCGATGCTCATGAACAACTAGCAGATCGGTGACGCCGTTGGCTTTGCAGGCTCGCACCAGTGCCCCCACTTCATGTCGACCTCGGTTCATTCGCTGGGCCCCTGGAAACACCAGCTTCAGCTCCTGGGCGTGGATGGCAGTGTGCAGTCAGGACGGGGGCTGTGTGTCCTGGGCGTCTCCCCCTCAGTCCCTGCTCACCAGTACCTTTGCAAACATCTTGAGGCGGGAACTCGGGTCTCGGGAGGTAGTGATCATAACCTTGGGATCCTCGACTCCTGCCCATCGGTATTCATCATCCACGTGGCTGGTCACGCCTGTCAGGGGCACGAGGGGCAAGAACATGACAGTCTCGGGAATGAAATGCTAACTTGGGGGCAGCCAAGACCGCCAGGATGGCGCTGTCTGCTGAAGCCTTCAAGAATAGGAATGCTCCACATGCACAACAGGCAAGAGGGCGGCCTCCAACCACCCTGGCTGCCGAGCACACGTGTGGCGGAGGAACAAAACCTTTTGTTTAATTGTAGTTCACTTAAGCTATATTAATCACATGGGGCTAGCAGCTACTGTATTACACAACAAAGTCCACACTCTGCTAAGGTGAACAGTGGCAAACTCCTTTCCCTCAAAACAAGTATCTATAATGTTTGGAATTCCTTTCTTGTTTCTTGAATAATGCAGTGAATTAAACGTATGGGCACCAATGATGTGCGAGGGACACCATCTTGCCCCGGCAGGCACTCCGGTGGGGGAGGGAATTAACAAGCAAGGCGCGGAGTCAGTGGCCCACGTGTGCCATGTAAGTGGGACAGGGCACACTCAGGGAGAGCCCTGCGATGCCATCTGTGCAGTGACAAGGGCATAGGAGACAGTTCCAGGAGCAGTTTCCTCTGATGGGACAGTGCCCAGTGTGTCTGAGGAACGACGGGAGACCAGCCAGCTCAGTGTTGGGGAGGGCTACCTTGTATAGTTACCTTCACCTCCTGCATCATCAAACTCCAGGGACCCCTGTAAGGCCAGAGCCTCTCGGCGTAACTCAGTGGGAATCAGGCGGTTTTCTGCAGGGAGAAGAGAGAGGAGCTGAGTGGGTCACAAGCATGGAGCCCTCAGCTCACTCCATACACCACAGCTTACAAGCCTGTACACGCTTGAAATAAAAATATCTCAGTCCATTCTGGGCTTGGATACAGCAGGGATAGAGGTGACAAAACTTTCTACAGGCCAACCTGTAAACAGTGGTTACTAGGACTTCATTTTCTTTAGTCTCACAACTTGAAGACTTTCTAAAATATTTAAACATATTGTATTGCTTTTATAATCAGGTGGAAATCTAAAAATTGATTTTTTTTTTTTGAGAGTCTAACCCTGTCGCCCAGGCTGGCGTGCAGTGGCGTGATCTCAGCTCACCGCAACCTCCGCCTCCCAGGTTCAAGCGATTCTCCTGCCTCAGCCTGCAGAGTAGCTGGGATTACAGGCACCCATCACTACATCCGGCTAATTTTTGTATTTTCAGTAGAGACGGCGTTTCGCCATGTTGGCCAAGCTGGTCTCGAACTCCTGACTTCAAGTGATCCGTCAGCCTCAGCCTCCCAAAGTGCTGGGATTACAGGAGTGAGCCACGGCGCTGGACTTTAAAAATTACTTTTGAAAAGAAATATAGACTGTTCTGTATGTATGAAGGTGGACCAGAGACCTTTAAGCTCTCAAGACAGCAAAACCGCTAGTCATGATGCCCACAGTGCCTCAAGGGCATGGCTTCAGCGGGTTCTGGGCCGCAGGCTGCCCACTGCAGAGCAGAGCGCTCCAGGCACGCACTCGGGCACCACTGTTCTCCACGGGGCTCAGAGGAACTCTGGCAGGGAGGATGGGCAGTGCAGTCTGCAGCACCCGTGCTCTCCAGATAGTCTTTGGAGAAACTTACTTTTTTTTTTTTTTTTTTTTTGAGAGGGAGTCTTGCTCTTTTCCCCAGGCTGTAGTGCAGTGGCACGCTCTTGCCTCACTGCAACCTCTGCCTCCCAGGTTCAAGCGATTCCTGCCTCTGCCTCCTGACTAGCTGGGATTACAGGCGCGTGCCACCACGGCCAGCTAATTTTTGTATTTTTAGTACAGACGGGGTTTCACCATGTTGGTCAGGCTGGTCTCGAACTCCTGACCTCATGATCCGCCCGCCTCGGCCTCCCAAAGTGCTGGGATTACAGGCGTGAGCCACCGCTCTAGAGAGAATTTCTATAGGACAAGGTAAAGCCTTTAAAACTGGGGACGAACTTGACACACTGTACACAGTGGGCAAGTTGCAAAACCCGGGTACTGCAACGTCAACGACAAGTAAGTACCACTGTCACAGGGAAGGAACTCTCAAAACCAACAGGAGAATCCAATGGGCAAGGAAAACGGCCGGCAAGCATTTGGAAAGACGCTTGGATATCCGAACACAAGTAAGTGCGGGGGGTTTACCGCGCAGACGCCCACGGGGCCGACCACCGTACCTTCGAGCGCGTGCCTCAGCCGCTCCTTCCTGTCCTGCGCTGAGCGCTGCGCCTCCTCCCGGGCCTTGCGGTACAGGTACTCGCGGCGCAGGCGGGCCTCGCGGCGCAGCTGCGGGAACAGCGGGCCCAGTCACTACTGCCTCCCGAGCCCCGGAGCCCCGGAGCCCCCGAGGCTCCAAGGCCCCAGGGCCACATCCCCAGCACTTCACGCGTCCCGCAGCTCCGAAACAGGAGCTCAAACATCCTCCTACCATCTTGAGCGCCGCTTCCACGTGGGTCCGGGAGACTCTGTGGGTTCCTCTGGCGCAACGCAGTCCTCACTTCCGCCCTCAACCAAGATGGTCCCTTAGACGCTTCACCGGTGCCTGCAGCCGTCGGGAATGCCCTGTGTTAAGATGGCGAATAGGGCGGGGCGGGGGAGGGGGCATGGCAAGGCGATTGGCCGTTCCAGGGGGCGTTCTCCTTGGGACAACCAATAGACTGGATACAGAATGTCACATGCGGCTTCCGACTGCAGCTAATAAAGATGTCCGCCAGCGGCTTCCCCATCCCCGCCCTTCCCCCGCCACCGTCGTGCAGAATGCACGGTTTCAAGATGATGAACCGCTAAAACAATCATAATTAGCGGCTCGAACCAGTTCATCAGCTGTAAAAATGGCACACCGACTGATCTGGAGGTTGCTTGCCGGCTCTTTTCCAAATTAAAACCACTCTTCCCTCAACCAAAATGGTTTCTGCACAGCTTCGCCTTCTTCCGTCGCCACAGCAGGGGCCCGAGTTCTAAGACTGGGCAGCTTCCGGAAGGACTCAGAACCACCTTCGGCCCCGGCAGACAGTCCGGCTGGCTGATCCACGTGGGGGCTAACTGGGGAAACCAGTCGATCGGTTGCTTCTGTGCTGCTTCTCTAAGTGCGCTTGCCCTTAAAGGAGCTGACCCGGAGGCCTGGGTGCTGCCGGCGTGGGGATCCCCAGCTGGGAACGCCCCTCCATGGAAGATCTCGTGTGCCCATTGGCTGTCCTGCCAACCGCGGGCGGTGACGGGGAAGGTGGCGGGTCCGGATCTGAATGCGTGTCCATGGCGGCGCTTGACCTGCGAGCGGAGCTGGACTCGCTGCTCCTGCAGCTGCTGGGGGACCTGGAGGAACTGGAGGGGAAGCGAGCGGTGTTGAACGCCCGGGTGGAGGAGGTAGGCGCCTGGGGCGGGCAGGAGGGCACACGGGCGTAAACTGAGGCTCACCGCTGTCCTCTCCTTGCAGGGCTGGCTGTCGCTCGCCAAGGCTCGCTACGCGATGGGCACCAAGTCGGTGGGGCCCCTGCAGTATGCTTCCCACATGGAGCCCCAGGTCTGCCTCCAGGCCAGGTGAGGAAGCGTCCATGCTGGGCTGGGTGGGCGGGCGCGCTCCAGGCCCGGGCTGCCAAAGCTCCATCCTCCCTTCTTGTCCTTCAGCGAGGCCCAGGAGGGACTCCAGAAGTTCAAGGTGGTGAGATCTGGTGTCCACGCCCCAGAGGAGGTGGGGCCTCGCGAAGCAGGTGAGCCCCCTCTTCCTTCTGCAGAACCCCTTCCCAATGTCAAAGACAAAATGCAAATGATGGAGATGGTTTTAATTAGGTTTTTGCGATAAGAGAGAGCATCCTAGAGCTGAAGAACAGAATGTTTTTGTAGGGTGGTTTTGCCTTAGACTTTTATAGGGAGGAGTAAAGAAGTTGGGAAGTTACTTTACACTGGGAATAGTTTTACAATCACTTAAGTTTCAGTCAGCTGAACAGAAAATATTCATCTGTGTGTCTAGCTAGTTTCAGAGGGACAAACTTCTAATCCCAGTTAATCATTCCTGAGACAAAGAATGGGGAGTTGGAACGTCTGTGTCTGGTCTGTCAGCATGTTCAGGTCCAATGGGTAAGGTCAGTGTCACAGGCAAACAGGGTCATCGGCAGGTCCTACAGGAGTCATGGGAAAGAGTGGACAAACAGTCTCATCTGAATCACAAGGGGAAAGGCTGTGTTTTGTGGTAAGCTGTTTCCTGGAACCCCAAAGTTGGAATTTTCCAACCAACAGTGTTTTCTAGAATCATGAGCTCAGATCAAGCTCAACATTGTCACCAAGACGATACAGGCCAGGGAGTAAGATCTCAGCCTACTCCAACCTTTCTTTCCTCAGCTCTGCGGAGGCGCAAGGGCCCCACTAAGACCCCAGAACCGCAGTCCTCTGAGGCCCCTCGGGACCCCCTGAACTGGTTTGGAATCCTGGTTCCTCACAGTCTACGTCAGGCTCAAGCCAGCTTCCGGGATGGTGAGTGGACCCTGTCGTTTGGCTGTGTGGCCCTCAGACCCTCTATCCACAGGGAACACTGGAGCACTGCTGCCATGGCTGGGGTTAGTCTGTGAAAGGCTTTGCAGGTTTTTCTCCATCCAAACTTCTGCTGTACACCCACTGTGTTTTCCAAAAGCATTTACTGGTTGTTGGCAGCATTCAGGTTCATGCTAGCTGCTGGGGATACAGCAGAGAACAAAAGAGAAAAACACCTTTTCATGTAATGTTTAGGAGCAGAGAAAGGCAATGTGCAGATAAGTAATAAGTCAGGATGTGAAAATTGTTACGAAAAACACATAATGGAGTGGGCCAGGGGAGCTATTTTACGAAGGGTGGCCAGGGGAGGTCTCTCTGAGGAGGTGAAGGAAAAGCTTTGCGGGTGATTTTGGGGAATGGTGCTCTAGATGGAGGAACCAGCCAGGACAAAAGCCCTGAAGCCATATATATCAGGTATGTGCGGAGGCTGATGGCCTGGAGTGGAGTCAGATGAAGACTGTGGGACGCACAGAGAGGCTCTGAGCAGAGGATGGTTCGACTGGCTGCACAGGGTCACAGGAATCCTTGGGTGCTGGGTGGGGACACAGAGCAGAGGGAGGAAGCGGGCGTCAGAGAGCAGCCAGTGCCAGAAGCAGATGGCGTCACTGGAGGAGGAGGTAAGTGGTGGGAACCTGCACAGGTTTCAAGAGTAGAAGCCGGCCGGGCGCGATGGCTCAAGCCTGTAATCCCAGCACTTTGGGAAGCCGAGACGGGCAGATCACGAGGTCAGGAGATCAAGACCATCCTGGCTAACACGGTGAAACCCCGTCTCTACTAAAAAAAATACAAAAAAACTAGCCAGGCGTGGTGGTGGGCGCCTGTAGTCCCAGCTACTGGGGAGGCTGAGGCAGGAGAATGGTGTAAACCCGGGAGGCGGAGCTTGCAGTGAGCTGAGATCTGGCCACTGCACTCCAGCCTGGGCGACAGAGCGAGACTCCGTCTCAAAAAAAAAAAAAAAAAAAAAAAGAGTAGAAGCCTCAGAATTTGCTGACAGATAAGATATGGGAGTAGGGGAAGGAAAGGAGTCCAGGAAAGCCCCCGGTCTCCACTCAGAACCCCTGGAGGATGGAGTGACCCTCACCCACTGTGGGCAGCTGAGGGGATGCCGGAAGGCAGGAGTTGGTGTGGTCTGTGTGGTGTCTACTGATGTCCTGCTGGACAGTCTGAGTGGGCACTTGGGCACATACCTCTGGAGTTTGGGAAAGGCCTGGGCTGGAGAGAGATTTGGGAGTCACTGCATAGCACTGTTTAAATTCCAAAGTTTTTGACACAAACACTGGTTTAAAGCTGAAACAGGATGAGATCAGCAGAGGGCCTGGGGAGTATGGACAGGAGGTGAGGGAGAGGAGGGGAGAAGCCAGTCAAGGAAACTTAGGAGCAACACCTGGGAGCAGGTGTCCTGGAGGCCAAGAAGAGAAAGTGTTTCCTGGAGCAAGCGATCCCATGTGTGGTCAGCCCTGCTGCTGAACAGGAGGCTGAAGACTGAGAGCTGCCCGGAGGACTGGGCAGCAGCTGTTCCAGCAGAGACATCGGCACAAGCCACCTAGAGGTGGATCCAGAGTGTGGACTACTGTTGAGGCAGAGAAAAGAAGTGGAGGGAGAGCAGGTGAGGGGAGCGAGAGGCTGTAGTAATGGGGGAAGGAAGGAAATGAGGGCATGAGATGGTATTACTATCTGTGAATTTTTAGTTCCTGGTGGGTGATATAATGGGTCCGGGAAGTCTGAGGAGGTAACGTTTTAGCAAAGACCTGAAGGAGGTGTAAGACTGCAGAGGTTCTGGAGCAGCCAATGCAGGGCCGTACCTGGAATGTTTTGGGACAAGTGTTGGGGCCAGAGAGGCCTGGAGCCTCTCCAATTTCTGGGGATGTCCAGATCCTCCTGGGTCCTGTGTTATACCACAGATACCATCCTAACCTTCTCTCCTTTCCTCCAGGCCTGCAGCTGGCCGCAGACATAGCCAGCCTCCAGAACCGCATTGACTGGGGTCGAAGCCAGCTCCGGGGGCTCCAAGAGAAACTCAAGCAGCTGGAGCCGGGGGCTGCCTGACATGCATGCACAGAGGCAGGGCAGTGAGCTCAGCTGTTCTCCGACATCGCTATTTGATCTCAGGCCTTCTTCTTTCACAAATAGCTCTTGCCCCTACCCCACGCCAGCTAATGCCCACTCTGCCCCTGCTCTGCATGTTTCCTTAGGTGTGAAGTTTGAAGAGGCAAACTAATTTTGAAAGCCACTATTTTGAAACCATTCCGAGGCCTGAGTTCCCATAGGACACACTCACGTGGGCAGGTACACGTTAGTCAACAACTGGAACTGTCTCTTGGATCACTCAGCTGTGGTTTCGTGGCTGGATGACGGAACACTGTGCGAAGAGAGGTGGTGGGGGACAGGAAGTAGTGCTTCATGCTTACTACATCCTCCAAATTGTCTTTGCTGGAGGAGAAAACCGTACTGGGCCAAAAGATCAGGACAATATGACTTGAGTCCACAAGGATACAAACACCTGAGTAGCTGGGCAGCCCTTGGCAGGGTCTAAGCCAGGAAGTGAAAATGATCTGGCCTAGATTTTTAAGGGAACTCTAGGAAGAGGCCTACCTTTTTAAAATCCTGTCTCTTTATCTTAAACCATAAGAGGCTGAACCTCTCTTCATTTTTTGGAAGGGCCACTTGTGTTTTCTGTTTTGGGAACTTCATTTTTCTACTGGATTGTTGATCTTTGCAATAATTTCTAGGAGCTGTTTATTTAGAGGTAATTGGTCCTTTGTTCATATGTATGAGATGGAAGTCTTATTTTCCAGTTTATCTTTTTGCTTATGATTTTTTTGACTTTTTATTATAAAATAAAACATATTACATCAAACCGCACAGAACAGTTGAATAGCTTAATGAATAACTACAGTAAAAGCTATGGTAACCACTACCCAACTTTTGTGTTTTTTGATCATTATTTGTACATACAATTGAATGTATCCAGCTGTCACATGATTCTGAATTTGGGCTTGTAACTGGTAAGGCAATCAGGGAATTCTCCAGCATTTTCGAGAACCTCTGTGGTTTCGGTTGAAATGTCCACTGAGTCATGTCCAGCTTTTCCACCGTCCGCCCACGTGCTGTATGTTGGTTAATGCTGCCCTTTTGTTTTGCTAACTCCAGTGTAAACCCAATGTAATTTGGGGGTTTTCATTCTGTTCCGCAGACATTACTGTCAACACACCAGTACTACATTGTTTTACTTCTTGAACTTTAACATAATCCCTGTAGGGCAGATTTGCCATTGGTTGAGGGGTCGTTTATTGGCCTGTTGACCTTGAGTTGTCAGGGAAAAGACTAAGGGAGGAACTCAAAAGGAACCCCCATGACTGCAGGAAAAATGGATATCTGCCCCCAGCCCTCACCAAAGGTTTCCTTTCATCACAAGATCCTATCTACATGGTGCCCGTTAGTGAGATTCTGAAGCCAAAGTAAGGAAAAAAATAAGTCAATTTTGCTGGGGCCACAAATTCTTCAAGGAGGAGGTGCGACCCCATGGAGCACGCCCTTCGCTGCTGGTCGTGGGCAGGCACTGGGGTGGGCATGCGCCGCCCACTGCGGGCTCGGGGCTGGACTGGCAGGTCGGGGTGGGGCCACGGGCTCTGCAAATGCGGTTGATGAAGACAGCAAATCTTCAGCACAACGTCCTTAACTCGCTGCCCTGATCTTCTGCCCTGATTCCAGCTCTGGGGGAGACCACCAGGAAAGGGGGTTCTGTCTGCGGGGGGGGGGGGGGGGGGGGGCGGGGCCCCCCCGGGCGGGGGGGGGGGGGGGGGGGGTGCCTTGTCCCACCAGGGCTAAGTGGGAGACGGGTCCGTGCAGCCAGTCTGGCAGGGCTGCAGTCAGACCGGTTTCCACAGGGACAGCAGGAGCTCAGCGCTGCGCAGTGGTAGGTGGGAGGTGCTGGCGGCGAAGCTGCGGCATGTCATGTATACAGACATGATGGCACTATGTCTCAGCAGTTCCCATATGGTCTAGCGGTTAGGATTCCTGGTTTTCACCCAGGCGGCCCGGGTTCGACTCCCGGTATGGGAACAGATGGGTTTTTTTGTTTGTTTTTTTGGTGGGTGTATGTTTTTTTCTTTCAACTTGAAAATGTTCGCCAGAAGAACTTTGACTTTTCGCCACTAGAATGCTCCAGGACAGATTGGGTATTTCCTCTTCATTTGAACTTGGAGAAACGCCCAGAGAGATCTGGGCCCCATCGCTGTGTGTTTTGATGGCAGTGACCATTTTCATCACGGCATTAGCTAGTAGTTTTGACCATCAATAGCTTACTGAGTATATTAGATGCCATGTGCATCACAGGTGTGAATATTGGAATTAGTGAAATGCCCGATAACATTGAAAATATTCAAAATGTATTGCTGTGGAACCCCCAGCAGAAGACAGGTCCCCACGGGCCCCCATCGTGCTCCAGTAGACTGGCTCAGGTTGGCAGGGGCCACCTCGGGTCCATGAGCAGCCTCTGCAAGGCGGGGAGAGGAAGTCCTAGGCATTCTGCTGGGAGCATAGCACTCTGGAAAAATGTACTTTTCTCTCTTGCTGCTGCTTTGTTTGGTCCAGTAGTCAGGGTTCCTGTTTTCTCACTTGGACAGTCCAGGCTTGACTCCACTCCCTCAGCAGAAAACCAACTTCAAACTTCAATGATGCCTTCCTGCCAGCAAACACACACACATCCCTTTTAAAGGAGAACCCAGCTGGGTGAGTGGGCACCTTCAGTCCCAGCTGCTAAGGAGGCTGAGGCTGGAGGTTTGCCTGAGCCCAGGAGGTTGAGGCTGCAGTGAGCCGAGGTCGCGCCAGTACCCTCCTGCCTGGGCCACAGAGTCAGACCTCTTACCTAAAAAAGACACTGTTTTTCGGCTTGCTTGCTCAATTAATTCAGGGAGATTATATGTAGGGCTGAGGTCATGTCTTCAGGAATTACTGCCACACTCATTCATTCATTCCTGCCTTTGTTTTTTACAATTATTTTTATAATTATCGCTAGTAAGCATACCAACGAAAATTATTGTTCTGGCACATAAAGAGCTTCAAAATCATCACTTCCATTCTTACAAGAAAAAAGCCGAACAAACTGGAAAATCAACAACTCTCAGATGCCTCAGAAAATGGAGGTCACGTGGCAAACCACTCCCCTGAAAATTGGAAGGAAAGGCAAATACAAAGCCACAGCTTCCAGGCGCAGAAGCTGCTGCTGCAACCAGCAACTTGTAGGGAAGCTTAAAGGGTGGCTGACTAACTGCCGGAGCCTGGGCATGTAAGCATGAGAGAGGAAAATGCTGGGGACCTAGCCTTGAGGGGCCCCCACACTCTCATGAGTTTTATCTCCAGGAATTCTATTAGGTTCTTGGGTGAAAATCAGAGAAAAATCTGCTGGAGCTTCTGGCAAGGGGAGGGAAGCGTAACCACTTTGAAATGCACACAGAATGTCCTGTTCTCCTTAACAAAGGCTTACGGTCAGAGCAACTACCAGAGCCCACCCAACCCAAGGGAAGGAAAACGTCCACCTCCAGTTCTCTCTAGTCTTCCAATCTCAAATAAACAAAGCTGAGAAGCACTTGTGAGGGGCACAGCCTAGGGACCACTGGTTCACAACGAGACTGGGCCCTGATGATGGGTCTATAGACCACTCCCCACTGTCCCCACATCTCACTGCCACATCACTTAGGGCTCCGACATGTTAACAGGGGATTACAGCTGAAAGAACTGCAAGGCCCAGAATTCATGTAAGACTCCAGGGAAACCCAAAGGCAACAGGGGATGCAAAAACAAGGACACTAGAGGAAATTTTAGCCTCTGACATTTACAACTACAGCACACAAGAAACACAGCCTTGCTCCTTAGTCAGATAAATATAAAACTTCACAGTAAAAGCCTATTTACCTCAGTTCTTCTCACCTTATGCATGTTTGGCTTTCAACAGAAAATTACAAGATGGGAAATAGAACATTTCTGCAGCAGAATGCCTCCATCAGTCAGTTGCCTGCCTGTGGAATTTTGGAAGCCCCATGGCCTTCCTTTATTCCATTCCATCTCGGTCCCTTAGAGTCAATGCTGCCATGTTTCTACTGCTATCAGAGTCTCAAAACCTTTGTCTCCTGCATAATTCATGGGGTTTCAGCCAACAGACAAACGGGCCTTCCGCAGATCTTTCCCTGGTAACCCCATCTCTATTTCTGGCTTCTGCTGAGATGGTGGAGTGGTTCCGTGAGTCACATGTCCAATCTCTTTAGCAAAATGTTATCCAGCCACACCCTTGGTTCTTTTTTTTTTTTTTTTTTGAGACGGAGTCTCGCTCTGCCGCCCAGACTGGAGTGCTGTGGCCGGATCTCAGCTCACTGCAAGCTCCGCCTCCCGGGTTTACGCCATTCTCCTGCCTCAGCCTCCTGAGTAGCTGGGACTACAGGCGCCCACCACCTTACCCGGCTAATTTTTTGTATTTTTTAGTAGAGACGGGGTTTCACCGTGTTAGCCAGGATGGTCTCGATCTCCTGACCTCATGATCCGCCCGTCTTGGCCTCCCAAAGTGCTGGGATTACAGGCTTGAGCCACCGCGCCCGGCCCAGCGTACACTTTCTAACGGTGAGTTTCCTAATTTTTGTAGTCTTTGTAATCTGGACATCCTGGGAGCCGCTAAATCATTAAGTGCCAGCTCCTTTCTGCTTGACTGTTCTTTACTCAATATACCTTTTTCCTCTCACAGTTCCTATTAGCAACAAGCAGGTGTACCTTCGACACTGCCCTTAGAAATCTCCTCAACTAAATATCCAAGCTTTTAATATCCAAGCTTATTATTTATCATGTCTACTTTCCATATAACAACAGAACACAATTTAGTCAAGTTCTCTACCACTTGATAACAAAGACCTCTCTTTTACTCAAAAGTCAAAGAACATATTCCTCATTTCTTTCTAAGACCTCACCAGAAGCACCTTCAACATTATGTTTCTACCAACATTCTGTTCATGACAATATATGTATTCTCTAAGAGCATCAGTCCCCAACCGTTTTGGCACCAGGGACAGGGGCTGGGGGGTTGGGGGGAAGACAGGCTGATTTCAGGATGAAACTGTTCCACCTTAGAGCATCAGGCATTAGTTAGATTCTCATAAGGACTGCACAGCTTCAATCCCTGGCATGCACACTTCCCAACAGGGTTTGTGCTCCTATGAGAATCTAATGCCTTGCTGGTTTGACAGGAGGCGGAGCTCAGGCGGCAATGCTGGATCGCTGGCCGCTCACCTCCTGCTATGGGGCCTAGTTCCTAACAGGCCAGGGACCTGCACCAGTCCTTGGCCTGGGGGTTGGGGACCCCTGCTAAGAGAATAGAAGCTTCTCTACAGGTCTTCTCACTTCCTTCTGAGCTGTCATTGGAATTACTGTTCACATCTCAACCAACTGTTTCCTCAGTGGATTCTAGGCTTTTTCTATCACTGCCTCACACTTCTTCCAGCCTCTCCCTGATTCCAAAGCTCCTTCCACATTTTAAGTCTTAGTTACAGAAACATCCTACTTCCTGGCACCAATGTCTGTATTAGTTTCCTAGGCTGCCACAGTAATTTAACACAAACTTCGTAATTTATCCTCTCACAGTTCTGAAAGTCAGAAGTCTGGAATCCAGGTGCTGGCAGACCCATGTGTCCTCTGAAGGCTCTAGGGAAGAACCCTTCTCTGCTTGTCCTAGCTTCTGGTGGTTCTGAAAGTCCTTGGCGTTCCTTGAGTTGCAGCTACAGCGCTCTGATCTCTGGCCCCATCCTTCACGTGGCCTTCTTCTCCATATGTATCCATGTGTCCTCTCCTCCTCCTGCAAGAACAGCGGTCACTAGATATAGAACCTACTCTAAGCTGGGTGCAGTGGCTCACGCCTGTAATCTCAGCAATTTGGGAGGCCGAGGCAGGTGGATCACCTGAGGTCGAGAGTTGGAGACCAGCCTGACCAATATGGAGAAACCCCGTCTCTACTGAAAATGCAAAATTAGCTGGGCATGGTGGTGCATGCCTGTAATCCCAGCTACTCGGGAGACTGAGGCGGGAGAATCACTTGAACCCGGGAGGCGGAGGTTGCTGTGAGCCATGATAGTGCCATTGCACTCCAGCCTGGGCAACAAGAGTGAAACAACAACAACAACAACAAAAACAGAAACAAGAACCTACTGTAATCCAGTACAAATCTTTTTTTTTTTTTTTTTTTTTGTTTTTTGAGACGGAGTCTCGCTGTGTCGCCCAGGCTGGAGTGCAGTGGCGCGATCTCGGCCCACTGCAAGCTCCGCCTCCCGGGTTCACGCCATTCTCCCGCCTCAGCCTCCGAGTAGCTGGGACTACAGGCGCCCGCCACCACGCCCGGCTAGTTTTTTGTATTTTTAGTAGAGACGGGGTTTCACCATGTTAGCCAGGATGGTCTCGATCTCCTGACCTCGTGATCCACCCGCCTCGGCCTCCCAAAGTGCTGGGATTACAGGCTTGAGCCACCGCGCCCGGCCACAAATCATCTTAATTACATCTGCAAGATTCTATTCCCAAATAAAATCATATTCTGAGGTTGTGGGTAGACATGATTTTTTTTTTCTTTTTGATGGGGAAACACTGTTCAACTCAAGACAGAGCACTTGGAGGGACAAACTGCAAAACCAATGGATTCCTATAACAAAGTTTTAAAAATGCTGCCTTGACCCACTTTTGAGGCCCTGGCTAGAGGCCAGTTTCCCTTCTTGGGCACCGGGTTAAGTTCATACTGGCAACCACTGGACACTCTCAGTCTGAGTTCTGCACACCTGCCCTAATCACTCCCTCCCCACCCCATAACACCTGCTCTCTCGGGAACTGAGTAAAATGTTTCAGGGTCCGTCATATCCTAGCTTTTCAGTATCAGTCATTTCCTAATCTGAATAATGTTACCTAAATAATAATAAAACCTACGGAAGCAGCGGGCCCAGCAAGCAGAGGGGCTTGGTGGGCTACAGTGACAGCCACTAGGCCGCCCTTGCTTACAGACTGGCCCCACCCCGTGGCAGCACCAGTCCGGGACGCAGCTATTTTTTGCTGTTTACAGGGTATCTGGGGAATCTCATTCCCAAATTGTGAAACTTTGAGTCATCCCGAGTTTCTCCTAAACCGAGGTATCAAGCGCTCCCGGCAGCTCAAATTGGCTACTTCTGGTTGTCAAAAGACTCCACAGAGGCGGGGAAGCAGTGAGGGTGTGGCTCTCCTCCAGGTGCCATGGAGCCGGCTGAGTGGCTCATCAGGGGAGCGGACACATGTCTGGCAACACGATGACTCTCTACGGCCCATTCCACCGCACAGTACAGCGGGAGGCCGCGCTGCCAGCACGGCCCGGGGCCTGGTCGCTCACGGGGTTGGGGCGCCTGCAGCCTCTTCCCGGATCCAGGGCATCCCTGGAGTCCTTGATAGTATTTGTGGACTGCTATGGTGTTGCCTGCCTTGATGCTGTCGCCGTGTGTCCCTCCAACCCCGTGCAGGACAAGGGCTCACACCCGCGGAGGCCGCTGGCACAGTGCTCCCTAAAAAATGAAGGCCGGGCCCGGCAGCTCAGGCCTGTAATCCCAGCACTTTGGGAGGCCAAGCAGGCGGATCATGAGGTCCGGAGATCGAGACCATCCCGGCCAACATGGTGAAACCCCATCTCTACCAAAAATTCAAAAAAATAGCTGGGTGTGGTGGCGGCGCCTGTAGTCCCAGCTACTAGGGAGGCTGAGGCAGGAGAATGGTGTGAACCCGGGAGGGGGAGCTTGCAGTGAGCTGAGATCGCACCACTGCACTCCAGCCTGGGCCACAGAGCGAGACTCCGTCTCAAAAACAAACACAAAAACAAAATAAAATAAAAAATAAATGAAAGGGGAGGGAACCCTTCTTCCTGCCCTGCCGGAGACCCCCAACAAGGAGGTCATGCGGTTGATTCAGGAATGGGAAGCCCTGAACGCTGGCCTCGCAGAGCAGTGACGGTTAGGTTAGGTTGGTGAAAGTAGAAATGAAGAAATGTGGGTGAGTTCAAGAGAGACTGATGTAGTAGAATTAGTGTGTCTTTGCAATGTTTGGATGTGAGGAGTCAACGAGCAATGAAAGCTGTTTTCCAGATTTCTGTCTCATGCAACTGTTTGTGCCTTTCACTGCAGAAGCTGGAGACTAAACTGGGCTGGAAGTGGGTAGTTTTTTTGTTTTTTTGGAGATAGTCTTGCTATGCTTTCCACCCTGGACTTGAATTCCTAGGCTGAAAGGATCCCATCCTCCCACCTCAGCCTCCTGAGTAGCTGGGACCACAGGTGTGTGCCCCGTACCCAGCTTCATGAGTTTAGTTTTACACATGTTGAATTTTAGCCATCTTGGTTAAAGATTTCAAGGTAGCAATGGTTACGTGGGTCTGTAGCTCAGTGGAGAGGTTGGCTATGTGTTCCATCTGGCTGCTGAAGTTACCCTTTCAGGGAGGTCTTGGAATGAAGAGGAATTACTGAGCTAAGTGCCAGAGTCCCTAGTGAATGAAGAATGTAATGAGGGTATTTTTTAGATGGCACAACAAAGGGGATTGGATAGAACTTTGGTTGAATGGTTTGGTCTCTTCACAGGAAGATTGCTTTCTACAAGAGAATGGGTTAGTAACGGTCTGGAAATAGTGACGGGTACAAAGAGCTGACTGCTTCACCCTCAAGTGAAGAAATAACACTTGAGAGTACTTAGGAAAGGTAGTCTTGGCAGGAGAGAGCCAGGTTTTAATTTGAGGAGGTCAAAGGAATGCTTTAGACTAGTTAAGGATGTGGAAGTTTGTATAATGGAAAGGTTTAGAGACTTTCAGAAGAGGAGGTCTCTGCCTTTCCAGAATGCATATTCTCTTTTCCTTACTATTTATGTTATGATGCACAAATTATTTACATTACAGAACCAAGCTTTTACAAATTTAAATACACAGATTTCACATTTTTAAGGAAAAATTTTTTATTGCTTTCCCCACTGAGTTTGTTTTTTGTTTTCCCTACATTTCTTTCTCTTTCTTTCCCCTCCCTTCCTTCTTTTCTTTCTTTTCCTTCCCTCCCTCCCTCCCTTCCTCCCTTCTTTTTTTGAGACAAGGTCTGCCCTCTGTCACTTGGACTGGAGTGCAGTGGCACAATCTCAGCTTACTGCAACCTCTGCCTTCCAGGTTTGAGTGATCCTCCTGCCGTAGCCTCCTGAGTAGCTGGGACTACAGGAGTGTGATACTATGCCTGGCTAATTTGTTTTCGTATTTTTTGTAGAGGTGGGGTTTCGCCATGTTGCCCAAGCTGGTCTCCTACTCCTGAGGGTCAAGCGATCCACCTGCCTTAGCCTCCCAAAATACCAGGATTACAAGCATGAGTCACCGCACCCAGCCCACATTTTCTGCTTTTTATGTGTCTGCTTTTCTATTTCAGGACTCATATGAATGAGCAAAACATATATTGAACACTCATGCAAAAGAGTGTAAGAATCTAGTAGAGGCTTTATTGGCCACTGAGACTTTGGATGCCAAAGAGATTCACGTTGTTCTTGAGGGGAAGAAAGAAACTGGAAGTGACATGATAACCCTCTTCTTGATAGGGATGCATTGCTAGTTTCATCGAAGCATGGAAGCATTAGTCTTTCAGCAGTGCTTTCCCATCCATTCTTGAATTAAGGGTGTGAGATACTTTGTCAGTCTATTGCCATGATGACGCCTATTGCAAATTAGCAATTGTAGCACGCATATTTTAAAAAAGAACAACCAGGATTTAGAACAGCTTATTTGAGAAATGTCAGTCATAAAGTTGAAAGTAATGATTCTATGGTTGGTGACTCTACCATTTGCGAATAAAAATTGTTCCCTTAGCTCTCGGGAAGCATTTTTAATTTGTAAGCTAAAATTGTTGAAGGATATTCATTATCTCTTGATAGTACCATTTATCTTTTATACTAAAATATTTGGTTGTTGGTAAATCATAATTTTATGTACATCAGTGGAAACAATTAAGATGCAGTAATTATGCTTCACATTAACTGCATATACAATGTTTAAGAGTACAGAGTTGTAATTCAGTTACAATCAGAATTTAAAGGGTTATAACATTTTAAAATGGACAATAAAGAAGCAGACCATAAGAAGTAATGTAAAAGATGTGGAGAAACTATAACCCTCATACGTTGCTTGTTAGAATACAAAATTCTACAGTCACTTTGAAAACCACATCCATTTAGTTATGAGCATATTTCTTAATTTTAATGTGTCACGTTTTAATAAAATATGTTGGAATACAGACTTGATGTTTGGATTGAAAAAATAATACTGCACAGTGGACATGAAGATTTGGAGAGTTGGTACCTTCAAAACAAGTATTTTATTTCTGTCTATACACCTTTCTGTCCCCACTCTGTTACGCATGAATCCTTATTTTAGTCAGGAATATAATCTTTCCTCCCCTTTCACAACAGAAGATTAAATTATATATGAGTGTTTTTTTGTGAACTATTTCCATCTTCCATCAGCATGACAATATAATGGGTGGCTAATCTTTTATGAATGTGAGAATGCATTTCACTGACAAAAATTACTAACTTGCCAAACAGGGAGGGTGGGAAGACACTTATTTCTTTAACAAATCTACTTCTGAGAGCTTAATGTGAATGTTCTGCATTTCTGGAAGCAGGTGCTTGACTCATCCAGGAAATCAAGCCTGAGAGAAGGGCTGGTGAGCTGCTTTGTCTGAGAAAAGGAGAATTCTTACTGTGTTGAGCCTGGCCTGCACTCTCCGAATTTGTTTTGGCAAAGAATGCTTGAGTGTTTACAGAGGCCCAGATGTTGGTCAGAGGCACAAGACAGTGAGCCACTGTGGGGAGGCCGGATCCATTTTAGATCTCGTGTGAAAGGTCCTGCTAAGGGTGTGAAGAGGCCTCAGAAAAGTATAATTCAAAGTGAATTTCTGGATTCCTTAGGAGCTATGAGAAAATAAAGGCCGGGAAGGAGTGCGTTCATCCAGGTTAAAGCAATTACAGGTGAGGCCAGCTATGGGCAGAGAAGTACTCCTGAGGAAGTTGGTTTTAAAATAAATCCTGTGTCTGGAATTGGTGGGTTCTTGGTCTCGCTGACTTCAAGAATGAAGCCCTGGGCCCTTGCAGTGAGTGTTACAGTTCTTAAAGATCGTGTGTCCAGGGTTTGCGCCTTCAGAGGTTCTGATGTGTCTGGAGTTTCTTCCTTCCAATGGGTTCGTGGTCTCACCGGCCTCAGGAGTGAAGCTGCAGACGTTCACGATTAGTGTTACAGCTCATACACGTGGCACAGACCCAAACATTGAGCAGCACCAAGAGTTACTACAATGCGAAAGACCACACCTGCCACAGCATGGAAACTGACACAACAGGTTACAGCTGTGGGTGCGGTGGTCTGCTTTTATTCCCTTGTCTGGCCCCACCCACACCCTGCTAATTGGTTCATTTTTCAGAGAGCTGATTGGTCCATGTTACAGAGAGCCGATTGGTCTGTTTTACAGAGAGCTGATTGGTCCGTTTTGACAGAGTGTTGATTAGTGCGTTTACAATCCTTTAGTTAGACACAAAAATTCTCCAAGTCCCCACCCCGCCTTTGGCTAGACACAAAGCGCTGACTGGTGCGTTTACAAACCTCTAACTAGACACGGAATGCTGATTGGTGCGTTTATAAACCTCTAACTAGACACGGAATGCTGATTGGCGCGTTTACAATCCTTTAGCTAGACAGAAAAATCCCCACCCCCCCCGTTTAGCTAGCCAGGAAAGAGCAATGTCTTAGCTAGATGGCTGATTGGTGCGTTTACAAACCTTTAGCTAGACTGCGAAGTTCTCCAAGTCTCCACCGGACCCAGAAGCCCAGCTGGCTTCATCTCTCAATGTCACTGGCGGCGGGACTGTGCCGCACCTAGGCCAGACACTCAGGCAGCCCAGAGGGAGCTTGTCCCCCGATCAAGCGCAGCAGGCGCCGGCTGGCCTCACCGAGTGCGGCCCGCAAACCCGCGCCCACCGCGAACCCGCACCAGGCCGGTTGCGCCCCATGCAGCCCCGGCTCCCGCCCGCGCCTCTCCCTCCTCACCTCCCCGCTAGCAGAGGGAGCGGGGCTCCGGCCTCGGCCAGCCCCAGAGAGGGGCCCCCACAGCGCAGCGGCGGCGTAAGGGCTCCTAGAGCGCTTCCAGAGCGCACACGGAGACTGAGGCGGCGCCCAGAGCCAGCAAGGGCTGCTAGCAGGTTGTCAGCTTTCAATGCCGTATAAAGATTGCTGGTAATTATCTTACAACTGTATCAGTCAGGTAAGAACTCAACCACCCTTTGCAGATTTGTCTCTTGCAGGATCAGAAACCATAATTTGGTAGCTGAGGGAGGGTGAATGGAATTAGGGAAGAAGTAAAGAACTGTGCCTGCCTCGTACCTTTATTGCATTTGGCCAGACTGCAACAGGCCCTAGCTGATTAACTCTTGACTTTGGGGCTTGTTTTTTTTTTTTTTTTGAGAGACGGAGTCTCGCTCTGTCGCCCAGGCTGAAGTGCGGTGGCGCGATCTGGGCTTACTGCAAGCTCCGCCTCCCGGGTTCGCACCATTCTCCTGCCTCAGCCTCCCGAGTAGCTGGGACTGCAGGCGCCGCCACCACGCCTGGCTAATTTTTTGTATTTTTAGTAGCGCCAGGATTTCACCGTGTTAGCCAGGATGCTCTCGATCTCCTGACCTCATGATCCGCCTGCTTCGGCTTCCCAAAGTACTGGGATTACAGGCTTGAGCCACCTTGCCCGGCCGACTTTGGGGCATTTTTATCATTACGTGGGGAGGGACATTCTGTTTCAGTGCTTTGTCAATTGAAGCAGCATTGGGTTTTTTATATTCCTTGAGAACCATGTTTTCAGCCTGGGCAAAGAACAGGTACATATATAATTGATAGGTGATAGTGGGAGATGATGTTGCCTTCTGATTCCCCTTGCATTCTGTTGAAAGCTTTTCTATATGATTATGTTAAAACTCAGGAATGAGCTTGCGAGACCCTCATTCTTTGCTCTTCCTTAATGTTGGTCAACTCAGGTTAGAGCCTTGTTTTTGTTTAGCGTCTCTCTGTATTTCTCTCCTCTGTATGCTGTTGCACCTTAGTGCAAGCGAAAGACTATCCCTCTAGCTTTTTTCTGTTCAGGATGTATGTCCAGCTGCTTTTTCTGTTTCTTCACAGTGTTTGATTTGTACTTTTGTAATAAACTGTTCTATAATTTATCGTGTCTATTTCTGCCTTCCCCCCTACCGAGTTCCAGGAAGTTTCTTTTGAACACCTTTGCATCTCTAAAGCTAAATGGAGTGCTTTATAGGTAGGTACCTAATACATTTTAATAGGCATTCAGTTCATGAAATTTCCTCATTCTGTCAGCGTCAGGCAGAGCATCAGAACAGATGGATCAGACTCTCTGAGGAGGGTTAAAAAATGCTGCAGAGAATAGTAGTATTAAGTGCTTTTTTCACCTGTGAAAATATCCTGGGGAGTACTGTAGTAAAAAGACTGATGGGCCAGGCGTGGTGGCTTACACCTGTAAGGCCAGCACTCTGGGATGCCGAGGCGGACGATCACTTGAGGTCGGGGGTTCAAGACCAGCCTGGCCAACATGCTGAAGCCCTGTCTCCACTAAAAGGGCTTCTCCTGGGCAGGGGGGCGTGCACCTGTAATCCCAGCTACTTGGGAGGCTGAGAAAGGAGAATCGCTTGAACATGGGAGGAGGAGGTTGCAGCGAGCTGTGTTCGTGCCATTGCACTCTGCACTCCAGCCCGGGGGACAGAGTGAGACTCCATCTCAAAAAGACTGGTGGAATGCCTTCCTGTAGGGCAAAGTCTGATTTCTTTTTAAGAAGAGAAAAAAATATAAGGCAAGATTGTGACCCAGGATAACAGTACCTGTCACATAGAAGGATCTGTCAAATGAGTAGACAGTTAATTTAAGATCTCTAGCATGTGAAATTCTAAGGTATTCTGGATTGATTTTATAGAGATGCATTTTATCCTTGCTCAACCAGTTTCTGTTATTTAGGTTCGAAATCATATATATTGCATACATTTATTACTAATGAAAGTGACTTAGAATTCAACCTTATGGGACACAGAGTTAAACGAGTCTTTTATATATGTATTTCTTTCTTTTTTCTTTTTTCTTTTTTTTTATGAGATGGAGTCTTGCTCTGTCACCCAGACAAGTGCAGTGGTGCGATCGCGACTCACTGCAACCTCCGCTTCCATGTTCAAGCGATTCTCCTGCCTCAGCCTCCTGAGTAGCTGGGATTACAGGTGTGCACCACCACACCCAGCTAATTTTGTATTTTTAGTAGAGACGGGGTTTCACCATGTTGGTCAGGCTGGTCTTGAACTCCTGACCTCATGGTCCGCCCACCTCAGCCTCCCAAAGTGCTGGGATTACAGGTGTGAGCTACCATACTTGGGCCTATATGCGTATTTCTTAATGCTGAAAGCCTTCAGACTCAACTGTAAGACTAGAAGAGGATGTTGATGGACTTATGGTAAGTGAAGCAGAAGCAGCAGCAGTTAAACTCATCTTATTTAAAGACTTCTAGTTATTAATCACATCCATGTCAATTTTTTTCACACCAAATTTGCAGTTAAAACCCACAAGTTCCATAGATTATGTGATAGAGACCATGTCATTAAAGTGGATGACTATGTTCTTGCTTTCCTTTAGGAAGAAAGTAGTATTTCTGGGTTTTGTTTACTGAACACCTAAATGGAATTTTTAAGTTGAATTGATATGCCATTAGCAATCAGATGCAGACTTTTTTGGTTCTTATGTTCTCTCTCTATATGTATATATGTGTGTAATATATACATATATATATTCCAATATTATCTCTCCTTAGATATATATTGTCCAGTGAATCTACCAAATGAGCAAATTAAAAGGAGATGGTTTTATCTTTGAGTAGATGGGTGTCTACTGAGTAGGGTCTATATTTAAATAAAAATGGTTATAATGCAAAAAACCATGGATTGTATGGACTCTGAGGGAGATGGATAAATAGTGAGAACATCTCTGTAGTTGTCCTTTATTACTGAAGAATTATGTATAAGTGAACAATTTTACCTAAATGTGCTTATTTTTTATGCTTCCTGCAGAAATGATTTAGACTCTAATCTCACATTTTGCTACTATTGTCCTAGAGCATGTTGACAACCTGTTGTTCTTAAACCAGAGATGCTTGTTACTTCTGTGTAACTCTCTTAGAAATCATAAACCAGTTGATGAAAGAGGCAGGAGTGGGATAAAATGGTAGAAGAAGAGAGACAAATTAGAGAGGAAATTTGAGAAACTGGCAGTTAAAATGATTTACAAGAAGGAAAAAAAGGAATCTTTACATTATTTTGAAAAAACCTCACAGTTATCAAAAAACAATCAACCTTAGCCAAAAATATGAAGTGACTGAATGGTTATAATAAATTTGTGAATCAGGTTATAAATTCTAAGTTTTTGATGTGTGCATTTAGCACTGTAAACTTTCCTCTTAATACTGCTTTGCCGTGTACCAGAGGTCCTAGTATGTTGCACCTTTGTTTCATTAGTTTCAATAAATTTCTTGATTTGTGCCTTTATTTCATTGTTTACTCAGAAGTCATTCAGGGACAGGTTTAATTTTCATGAAATCATGTGATTTTGAAAGATCTTCTTGATATTGATTTCTATTTTTATTGTACTGTGATCTGAGAGCGTGGTTGGCATGACTTTGGTTTTTTTTGAATTTGCTAAGAATTGTTTTATGGCCAATTGTGTGGTCATTTTTAGAGTATGTGCCATGTGCAGATGAAAATAATATATTCTGTTGCTTTTGGGTGTTCTGCAGATGTCTGTTAGGTCCATTTGGTCAGGTATCAAGTCTAGTTCCCAAATATCTTTGTTAGTTTTCTACCTCAGTGATGTGTCTAATCCTGTCAGAGTGGTGTTGAAGTCTCCCACTATTATTGTATGGTTATCTAAGTCTCCTCATAGGCCTCTAGGAACCTGTTTTATAAATCTGGCTTCCCCTGTGTCAGGTACATACATATTTAGGGTAGGTACGTCTTGTGGAATTGAATTAACAATTTACCATTATGTAGTATACTTGTTTGTCTTTTTTTATTGTTGTTGGGTCTAAGTCTCTTTAGTCTGAAATTAGATTAGCAACTCCTGCTTTTTTGTTTTCCATTGGCTTGGTATATTTTTCTCCATCCCTTTACTTTGAGCCTATGGTCACTGCATGTGAGGTGGGTCTCTTGAAGACAGCATACAGTTTGGAGACACAATTAAACCAGTGTTAAGAGGAAAGTTTATAGTACTAAATGCTCCCATCAAGTGTTAGATCTCAAATTAACCACTTAACATCACACCTTGAAAGAACTAGAAAAACAAAAGAAAACCAACCCCAAATCTAGCAGAAGACAAGAAAAAATGAAAATCAGAGCTGAACTGTATGAAATTGAGATGTGAAAAGATCAATTAAACTATACAAAAAGTCAATGTAATTAAAAGGAGTTGCTTATTTGAAACAATGAGTAAGACCACTAGCTAAACTAATTAAGAAAAATGAGAGAATATTCAAATAAACACAGTAAGAAATGACAATGGGGACATTACCACCAACCCTAAAGAAACACAGAAATCCATCAGAGACTATTGTGAATACCTCTTCGCACACAAAGTAGAAAACCTAGAATGAACGGGTAAATTCCTAGAAATGTACACCTCCCCAAGACTGTACCAGGAAGCAACTCAAACCCTAAACATGCTAATAATGAATTCTTAAATGGGATCAATAACAAAAAGCCTACCAAAAGCCCAGGACCAGACTGATTCACAATTGAATTCTACCAAACATATAAGGAAGAGCTGGTACCATTCCTACTGAAACTATTCCAAAAATCGAGGAGAAGGGGCTCCTCCCTAACTCACTCTATGAGGCCGGTGTCATCTTGATGCCCAAACCTGTCAGAGACACAATAAAAAAGTTCAGGCCAATATCCTTGATAAACATAGATGCAAACATCCTCAACAAAATACTAGCAAACTGAATCCAGCAACACATCAGAAAGCTCATTCACCATGGTAAAGTAGGCTTTATCCCTGGACTACATGTTTGGTTCAATATATGCAAATCAATACATGTGATTCATCCACCTAAACACAACAAAAAATAAAAGCACATGATCATCGCAATACAGGTAGAAAAGGGTTTTGATAAAATTCAGTGTCCCTTCATGTTGAAAACTCTCAACAAACTGGCATTAAAGGAACATACCTCAAAATAATAACAGCAATCTATAACAAACCCACAGTCAACATCATGCTGAACAGGCAAAAGCTGGAAGCATTCCCTTTGAGAACTGGAGCAAGACAAGGATGCCCACTCTCACCACTCCTATTCAATATACTACTGGAAGTCCTAGCCAGAGCAATCGGGCAAGAAAAAGGAACAAAACGCATCCAAATAAGAAGAGAGGAAGTCAAATTTATCTCTGTTTGCAGATGATATGATTTTATACCTAGAAAACTCCATAGTATTTCCCCAAAAGCTCCTAGGTATGACAAACAATTTCAGCAGGGTTTTTGGATAGAAAATCAATGCTCATCATCACTCGCCATCAGAGAAATGCAAATCAAAACCACAATGAGATACCATCTCACACCAGTTAGAAAGGCAATCATTAAAAATTCAGGAAACAACAGGTGCTGAAGAGGATGTGGAGAAATAGGAACACTTTTACACTGTTGGTGGGACTGTAAACTAGTTCAACCATTGTGGAAAACAGTGTGGCGATTCCTCAAGGATCTAGAACTAGAAATACCATTTGACACAGCCATCCCATTACTAGGTATATACCCAAAGGATTATAAGTTATGCTGCTATAAAGACACATGCACACGTATGTTTACTGCGGCACTATTCACAATAGCAAAGGCTTGGAATCAACCCAAATGTCCATCAGTGACAGACTGGATTAAGAAAATGTGGCACATACACACCATGGAATACTACGCAGTCATAAAAAAGGATGAGTTCGTGTCCTTTGTAGGGACATAGATGCAGCTGGAAACCATCATTCTCAGCAAACTATCGCAAGAATAGAAAACCAAATACTGCATGTTCTCACTCATAGGTGGGAATTGAACAATGAGATCACTTGGACACAGGAAGGGGAACATCATACACCGGGTCCTCTTGTGGGGAGGGGGTGGGGGGAGAGATAGCATTAGGAGATATACCTAATGTAAATGACGAGTTAATGGGTGCAGCACGCCAACATGGCACATGTATACATATGTAACAAACCTGCACGTTGTGCATGTGTATCCTAGAACTTAAAAGTATAATAAAAAAAATCAATGTACAAAAATAATAAGCATTTCTATACACCAACAGTGTTCAAGCTGAGTGCCAAATGTAGAACACAATCACATTCATAATAGCCACACATACACAAAGTAAAATATGTAGGAATACAGCTAACCAGGAAGGTAAAAGATCATTACAGGCCGGGCGCGGTGGCTCAAGCCTGTAATCCCAGCACTTTGGGAGGCCGAGGCGGGTGGATCACGAGGTCAGGAGATCGAGACCATCCTGGCTAACATGGTGAAACCCCGTCTCTACTAAAAATACAAAAAACTAGCCGGGCGTGGTGGCGGGCGCCTGTAGTCCCAGCTACTCGGAGGCTGAGGCAGGAGAATGGCGTGAACCTGAGAGGCGGAGCTTGCAGTGAGCCGAGATCGCGCCACTGCACTCCAGCCTGGGTGACACAGCGCGAGACTCTGTCTCAAAAAAAAAAAAAAAAAAAAAGATCATTACACACTGAGAATTACAAAACACTGCACATAGAAATCAGAGATGACACAAATGGAAAAACATTCCATGCTCATGGATAGCAAGAATCAGTATCATTAAAATTGGCCATGCTGCCCAAAGCAGTTTACAGATTCAATCCTATACCTATCAAACTTCCAAAGACATTCTTCACAGAACTAGAAAAAACTAATTTAAAATTCTTGTGGAACCAAAAAAGAGCCCAAATAGCCAAGAGAATCCTAAGCATAAAGAACAAAGCTGGAAGCATCACAATACTCAACTTCAAACTATACTACAGGGTTACAGTAACCAAAACAGCATGGTACTGGTGTAAGAACAGACACATAGAGCAATGGAACAGAATAGAGAGTACAGAAATAAAGCTGCACATCTACAACCATCTTCTCTTCAACAAAGCTGACAAAAACAAATAATGGGGAAAGCATTCCATATTCAATAAATGGTACTGGGATAACCGGCTAGCCATATGCAGAGGATTGAAACTGGACCTCTTCCTTACACCATATACAAAAATCAATTTAAAATGAATTAAAAACATATATAGGCTGGGCGCGGTGGCTCAAGCCTGTAATCCCAGCACTTTGGGAGGCCGAGACGGGCGGATCACGAGGTCAGGAGATCGAGACCATCCTGGCTAACACGGTGAAACCCCGTCTCTACTAAAAATACAAAAAAAAAAAAGGCCGGGTGAGGTGGCGGGCGCCTGTAGTCCCAGCTACTCGGGAGGCTGAGGCAGGAGAATGGCATAAACCTGGGAGACAGAGCTTGCAGTGAGCTGAGATCCGGCCACTGTACTCCAGCCTGGGTGACAGAGCGAGACTCCGTCTCAAAAAAAAAAAAAACAACAAAACAAACAAACAAACAAATATATAAAACCTAAAACTGTAAAAATCTTAGAAGAAAATCTAAGAAATACCATTCTAGAAGTACGTCCTGGCAAAGATTTTATAATGAAGATACCAAAGGCAATTGCAACAAAAACAAAAATTTCCAAATAAGACCTCGTTAAACTAAAGAGCTTCTGCACAGCAAAAGAAACTGCCAACAGAGTAAATGATAACCCACAGAATGGGAGAAAATATTTGCAAACTATGCATCTGACAAAGGCCCAACTTTCTTGCCTCCCACAGGCCCCACAATACCTGGGATGTGGAAGCTTTGGAGGAGTCAGGGCCTAGGACTCTTTATGAGCAGCAAAATGAAAACAACACTTTAGCTGGTTTCCAGTGCACTCATAATTTCCCTATAGAGCACTTTAGAGACAACTTTAAAGTGATTTAACTCACAAAATTAAGTCTATATAGTATTTTTAAGGTACACACCTTAAAACATGTCATTCACATTATAGAAAAGTGTAAAATGAGAGAAATAGTTCCCATAATGTATGAACTTCTGGGCTAATAATTATTTAGATATAATCCAATATCCATTTTCTATCCATGTACCCCTATGTAAATACATACTTTACTGAGGAAAATTAGAAGGAAAGTGGGACAATGGTTCGTGTTCTTGAATAGGAAGAATTTTCTCAAGATGCGGTCTCTTTCTGTATTTATCAATTTTGCCTAAACTAAATAAAAATACCAAAGTTTTAACATTTAAAAATTACACATGCTGTCTTTTACTGTTATGACATTAAAATTTTTTTGTAATGCAATGAAAAATGACTTGCCTTCCTACATATCAAGATGTGCTATTAATTTCTATAAATCATTTACTAACAGCTGAAAGACGTGAATGAATGGAATGGAGTAGAAAATCCAGAAACATCCATATATATGAAAGAATTTAGAACTCGATAATGGCGACATTTCATATTAGTAGAAAAAGATGGATTATTCATAAGTGGAATGTCTGCTGTTTGGAGAAAACTAGCTGGATTTTTATGTCACAAAAATAGGTTCCTGGTGGAATACATATTAAAAATTTTAAATATACAAAATGAGAAAACTATCAGAAGAAAACACAAATGCCTATTTATACAGATACTTTTTTTTTTTTTTTTGAGACAGAGTCTCGCTCTGTCACCCAGGCTAGAGTGCAGTGGCACGATCTTGGCTCACTGTAATCTCCGCCTCCAGGGTTCAAGCAATCCTCTTGCCTCAGCCTCCCAAGTAGCTGGGATTACAGGCATGCGTCACCATGCCCAGCTAATTTTTGTATTTTTAGTAGAAACGGGGTTTCACCATGTTGGTCAGGCTGATTTTGAACTCCTGACCTTAGGTCATGCACCCACCTCAGCCTCCCAAAGTGCTGGGATTACAGGCATGAGCCACTATGCCTGTCATACAGATATATTTTCATGACAAAGACCTTCCTAAAGACCTCACAAGCAAACATTTTGAAGGTTGGTTTAGCAAAATAAAAATTAAAACACCCCATATATAAGGAAAAAAATCGACAAAACACAACATACTTGCAAAGTATTTATAACATCCATGTATATGCACATATCAGATAAGCAATGTACTTTCACGTTCAGCAATGAGGCTCTGTCTCAACAAAAAACAAAACAAAAAAAACAAAAATAAGCATAAACGCCATGAAAACCAAAAAGACTGAAGAACTATCTCAGATTAAGAGACTAAAGAAACAGGACAACTGAACACAGAACATCATGGATTGTGAATCCCCATCTTTTATTTTCTTTGCTACAAAGGATATTAGGGAGACAGCTGGCACAATCTGAATAAGGTCTGTAGATCAGATATTAGTATTAGACAGACTTGAACTTCCTAATTTGTGAATCATACCATAATAATGTAAGATAATTATTTTTTGGAAGCACACACTGAAGTATTAAAAGTAAAGAGGCACCAGGTTCACAACTTACAAAATGTTCACAAAAAATCATTTTATATATATATATTTGTATTTATCTAGAAAGAGAAAAGGAGGAGAATGAATACAGCAAATGTGGTAAAGTCTTAACATCTGAGGAATTACATCCAATGATTCTTTGTACAATTCTTATGATTTTTCTCTGAATCTGAAATTCCTTTTAAACCACTGACACGCACGGAACCCTGGTCTCGCTGTACCTCACAGACCAGGAAGCCACAGATCATGTGCTTTGCCTCTCACGGGTCACTCAGAGGTAGGGCAAGAATGGAAAAAGCACTGATTTCAGGATAAAAGAAAACTCAGGTCCTATTCTCAGCACAGCCTCTAGATGTGTGAATTTCTGCATGACATTCGGTCTCCCTGGGTCTCTATTTCCATGTATTTCATAGAGTGGTTATGAGGATTCAGTGGAGTAATATACGCCAGGTGCTTAGGCAAGGGCCAAACGTAGCAATTAGTACCTGATGCCAATTTGCTTCTTTCCTTTTCCTTTATCCTGGGGGATTTTAGTTGGGAAATTTTATAGCATCTTTGATGTTATAAAATGATGAATCTGAACCTCAGTGGATCTGTGAACACCTGGAAATTGCATGCAAAGTTGGGTATGTTTTCAAGAAATTTTATTTCTAGAGAAAATGTCTCTGTTCATTTCCTGGGGTTGCTTTAACGAACTACCACAAACTGAGTGGCTTAAACAACATAAATTTATTGCCACACAGTTCTGAAAGCTAGAAGTCTGAAATCATGGTGTAAGCAGGACTGGTTTCTTCTGAGGGCTGTGAAGGAGAACCTGTTTGATGCTTCTCTCCTAGCTTCTGGTAGCTCCAAGCAACCTTTGCTTATAGATGGTGATCTCCTTGTGTCTTCTCCATACATACTCATCTCTGTGTCCAAATTTCCTCCGTATATAAGGGTATCAGTTATAGTGAATTAGGGCCCACTCAAATGACCTTATTTTAATGTAATCATCTGCAAAGATTCTATTTCCAAGTAAGGTCACTTTCATAGGCACTGGGGTTAGAACTCCAACATCTGTTTTGGGGGGAGATAATTCAACCCGTAACAGAATCTAGCTTTCATTGGATTTGTAAAGGTGTCTGTGGCCTGTCCAAAGACTATGAACTATTGACTGTAAAATCTTCTTAATAGCTCATCCTATACCAACCTAACCCACAAGCTTGTAGACTTGAGATGGGCCATGGTATGTCTTGAGTGCCAAATCATGGAGAAATACCAAAGCAATTCTGATGGGGTTGTTTAGGCATGTACTAATGGGAAGCCAGTACAGGAAGTCTGTTTCTATATCAAACTTTATTCCAGTGGGAAACTTTATTCCATTGCTGTTTAGTTAAAATCCTGCTGTGCTAAGAATGTCTCAAGTCTCACTCTAATAAAGTTTACAATCCAGTGGATGAGATATGCTCACCAAAAACACATATGCGTGCATAATTATAAATTGTGAAGAGTACTAGGAGTGAATGAAGCATGATTCTATAAAATTAAAGAATTTGGCTTGGCCAGACGTGGTGGCTCATGCCTGTAATCCCAGCACTTTGGGAGGCCGAGGCGGGTGGGTCACCTGAGGTCAGGAGTTCGAAACCAGCCTGACCAACATGGTGAAACCCCCATCTGTACTAAAAATACAAAAATTAGCCAGTCATGGTGGTGGACCCCTGTAATCCCAGCTACTCAGGAGGCTGAGACAGGAGAATCGCTTGAACCCAGGAGGCGGAGGTTGCAGTGAGTTGAGATCATGTCACTGCACTCCAGCCTGGGCAACAAGAGCAAAACTCTTATCTCAGAAAAAAAAAAAAAAAGAACAAAAAACAGGAGCAGACAGAGAAAAATGAGATTGAAGAAAACAGCGCCAGAGTAATGGGAATACAGCCAGAATAAAGTAGTATCTCTAAAGAATCAAGTCTAAGAGTGTCAAGATGTTGGAGGGTTAGCAAGCTAGGAGTATAGATTGACACACAGGTTGAGGACGAGGGAGGTGCCTTGCAGTGGTGTCCCATTTCTCATAAGATAAGTTCCTCAATTTCTCATAATGTCCAAATTGCCCTTCAGCCTCATCTCACCTCATTCCCATCAGCCTCCGGAGTAGCTGGGATTATAGGCACCCACCACCACGCCCAGCTCATCTTCGCCCGCTCCTTAAACACTGCTTTCCACTGAGTGATCTCACCCTGATCCCTTTCTCTGAGTGACCTTACCTGTGGCACGGTTTCAGCTATCACCCTTTTCTCATCTGCTTACAAAATAAATAATGCACAATTTTGGTCACATGAATATTTATATGGTCTGCTTAAGCCCTGTTTCGTAATTCTATAGGTAACTGCTTTTTAGAGGATGTTTCCACACTGATACCATTTTAGCTATTAAGACAAATTTGCTGCAGGGGAGAGGGGAATGAGTCACCTCTGAAGAGGCACGAACGGTGACTGGTGGGGTGCCGTCAGCAAGGCCTTCCCTATTCACCCCTGGAAACAGTTGACCGATAGTCTGCCCTTGTGTGCTCTCCTGATATATGAAGCACATGCTTTGAATTTGCTGAGGTTTCCACTCATCTTCCCTGAGGCACCCTGACCCAGGGCTCCAGTTGCCCTCTGCTTACATCCATGTGGGCATAGAGCATCCCCCCAGCTGCAGCGGTGTGGAAGGAAACCAACAAATTAATGCCCTTGAAGGTCACTGTGACAATGTCAGAAAATCAGACTGCAGTGAATGGCTTGGTGGGTCTGATTCTCAGCTAGGGATGCTTCTAAGGTGTCTACTGTGGAAGATAAAGAGGAGAATTAGAAAAAGAAAGGAAGAAAGGGAAGAAAAAGATGCCAGCAAGTATTTGCTAAACACTGCGTGATTTACTTTCACAGGTGTAGTTTATTTGATCCTCACAGACAGCCTGGCAAGGTAGATTTTTTTGTTTTGTTTTGTTTTGAGACAGTCTCGCTCTGTCGTCCATGCTGGAGTGCAATGGCGCGATCTCGCTCACTGCAACCTCTGCCTCCCGGATTCAGCCATTCTCCTGTCTCAGCCTCCCGAGTAGCTGGGACTACAGGTGCCTGCCACTGCACCCAGCCAATTTTTGTATTTTGGTAGAGACAGGGTTTCACCCAGTTGCCCAGGCTGGTCTCGAACTCCTGAGCTCAGGCAGTCCACCCACCTCGGCCTCCCATAGTGCTAGGATTACAGGAGTGAGCCACCATGCCCGGCCCAAGGTAAGTATTTTTTACATTTTAATATAAATGGGCTCAGAACCATGAAACAGGTCTCCTGAACTAAACAAATAAAAACTAATCATTTGTTGGACAAGTTGGGCATCAGTCATTTTTAGTTTCTTTTGAATTTGATGTTCTTCCGACTGTACCGCAAAGCCTTGGTCATCGATTTGGTGAATTAGCCCGAACTTTTGAGTCATTCTGGGTTCTGTCACTCCCATGAGGACTCAGCTGCCATTGAGTCCTCTGTGCTTTTTCTTTGCACCAGCTTGTCCTGAACCTGCACGTTTAAGTTGAACCAACACAGCCAGAAACCCAAACCAAGTGGCTGACAGCAAGTATGTATAAGCCTGGGACCCATCAGCTTAGCCAAGACAATCTCCTCTGTCCCAGCCTCTGAATTTCTCCCATTTTATTACAGTTCTTTTTTCTTTCTAGTCCAGGTTTCTCATCCTGATTTGGCTCCGCTCATACTCCTGGACATATGAACTGATTTTTTACTGGCTTTAACTCAACTAATGAAGGATTTGCCTCCTGGGCCACCCGTTGGTCTTCCTGAACTTACTTCAGGTCCTTGAATGCTTTATGACCCTACCTTAAAGCAAAATCCTCATACTTGTGTACCTGGCTGGCACTCAGATGCCCCAACGCTGAAGTCCTCTAGGGCAGGGGAGAGTTCAGAGAGGACATGGAGAGGAGAATCCAGTTACAGAATGGCCTTTGGGCACTTCCAGCAATGGGTCTCATAAGCAGGTTGTTCTTATCCTCTAGCAGGAGTGTTATATTGAGGAATTTGAAGGAAAGTTTGTCTAGCAAGAACTATCTGCTCTAGTCATCATTAATGGACTATATTGGGCAAGCGGTCATTTGACCAAATTCTGGTATGTAAGGTGAATTCCTTTCTGTTCAACTCAATAAGTCATTCTATCCTAGGGGACTCCAAAAGGTTTTGTACAAACCTACATTATCACACACTAATCAGTCCCCAACAATGAGTTTCTGTGTTGGGTAATTCCAATAAATGTATCTGTACTTCTGGATTTTTTTTTTTCCGTAGTGCCCAGAATTTTGTCTCCATTACCCATGCATTGTGAATTCCTGGAGAGGTTAACGTTCTCGTCATCACCTCCAGCCGTGACTTCCAAACACCGCTGAATCATTCTCTGCTCCATGCTTGCCGTTATTCCTTATTATTCACACCTTGGCACTGACTGAACATAGATCCAACCCCTTTCCATTATTTTTACAAAGAAACAAATTACTCAGGGTCTTTGCCGCAGTTTTAGGCAGGTAGAAGGAGTGACAGGCAGCACAGAATGCACCATAACATTGGACATATCCATTTCTTAAGGTTCTCATGGAAATTGTCTGCACGTGGCTTGGGCATCTCTTTCAAAAAGTCTCTTCTTTCTTTTATATTTTCTCTGGTTCCCATATTCCTGTGTTTTTCTAATTGAGAGCAGTTGAGCTCTTTCTTTTATGTCCTGTTCTTTTCTAACCGATGCTCTCAGTGACTCAGCTGCTATTCTCAAGTGGTTTGTTAAGATATTTTGCTAATTAAGTCAGTTGTTTCCATGAGAGCTGACTTCTAGTATGATTTTTTAATAGAACATAAACATAAAAGTATTTATTGTTACTAGGGTAGTCATTCACCCAAACAGATGTAAACACAGATCTTTCTTTTACCTAACTCTGAAGGTATTTTGCTTTTTTTTTTTTTTTTTTTTTTTTTGAGACAGAGTCTCGCTCTGTCACCCAGGCTGGAGTGCAGTGGCAAGATCTCGGCTCACTGCAAGCTCTGCCTCCTGGGTGTGTGTGATTCTCCTGCCTCAGCCTCCTGAGTAGCTGGGATTACAGGTGCCCGCCACCACGCCCAGCTAATTTTTGTATTTTTAGTAGAGATGGGGTTTCACCATGTTGGTCAGGCTGGTCTTGAACTCCTGATATTGTGATCTGCCCGCCTCGGCCTCCCAAAGTGCTGAGATTACAGGCGTGAGCCACTGTGCCCGGCCCTGCCATTTTTTTATTTTTTAGAAATATACTCCAGTCCGGGCATTCACTGTATCCTCGGCAGAAGTATATTTACAGGTCACCCCACACCTCCCTCCAGGGCCTGTGAGAAGGAGCCCCTGGCAAACGGACTCTGAGCTGAGCATCTCGTATCTGAAGCCTCAGTGATAAATAGGAAAATTCCCCATTTGTCATCAGTGTCATCCCGTACACTAAGAATTGGGCAGAGATGTATATACATTCATTAGCCTAATAAGTGAAACCAAGTTAACCAGTGATTGAAATAGTCTTTTTTCTCACCCTCCACACCGACATTCAGGCCACTCTGTGCCTCTGGAAGCTCAGTGGGACACAGAGTTTAGTCAGAGGGCGTCATGAACTTGGAGTTTGGAAATAGGAAAAGCAGTGGACATTTTATTTTGGTTATTGTAAGTAATAAAAATAGGCAGAGTTTAATAGGCCTGTCTGTTAGTTCAAAACACCCGTGTGATTTGTAGCTTTAAGCACTTAGATTTTTTTCCCCTTGGGTGTTTTGAGAAATCTGACCTTTATGATTGATGAGGGGGCTGCTGTGTCTTTCTGAATCGTGATTCTTTCCAAGGCTTCCCTTCTCTGTTCTTGAAGCTCTTTATTATTATTATTATTATTATTATTATTATTATTATATATTTTTTGAGACAGAGTTTCACTCTTGTTGCCCAGGCTGGAGTACAATGGCCCAATCTTGGCTCACTGCAACCTCCGCTTTCTGGGTCCAAGAGATTCTCCTGCTTCAGCCTCCCGAATAGCCGGGATTACAGGCACCCACCACCAGGCCCAGCTAATTTTTGTGTTTTTAACAGAGACTGGGTTTCACCATGTTGGCCAGGCTGGCCTCGGACTCCTGACCTCCTGCCTTGGCCTCCCAAAGTGCTGGGATTACAGGCATGTGCCACCACGCCCAGGCTCGAAGCTTCTTTAAGTGCTAGTAAATGTAGATTAAATGAATGAATGGTAGGCAAACAAAAAAATTTGAGAAAGAAGACAGAAGGAAAAAGGAAGAAGAGACAGAGAGAGGAAAATGGAGGAGACAGGCAGGGGAGAGAGAGAGAGAGAGAGCGAGAAAGAGAACTGATTGTTGTAATAATTTTATTAAGAAACATTATCTAGAATCATTAGCATCACCCAACAGAAATGTGTTATTTAAGGGGAACACCCAACCCACCAGCAATGAAGAGCAGCTGGGACACTCAGATTGACACTCCATATCATAAACTAGGTCAATATATTTTATTAAGATTATTTGATTGATAAGAGAAGTAGCTTTCCTGTTTAGATTTTGGGGAGATAGTGCAAAACAAATGCCAACGTTTACTGTCCATTCAAGCCCTGTGCTCCTATGTTTTAATTTTAGTGGGAAAAGGGAAAAATGATTCTTAGTGGTGACATTCCTCATTTCTATGATAACACTCTCTCAAAGTTCTCACAGTACGATCATATGGTTTTAAAGACCCATTGATTAAATACTTTCATCTGAAACTAGAACTAGAAAATATTTACGGAGAACTAAACCAACTGGTAGTTTTATCCTCATCATTTTCTTTTCCTTCATTCTTTCCCTTCTTCAAAACCTTACCAAATGGCAAACGTACAAAAGAACCATGTCTAACCACAGGTTTTAATTCAAGGAAGATAGAAATCTCCTCTCCCAAATAAACCCCAAAATAATGAAGCCAGTAATTCAATAAAGGAAAGAAAAATAATGTGTTCTTGAAGGAAAGTTGCCTGCTAATAGGTCACCACGGTTTTCAGTCTAAGCTGCCCCCAAGCCTTGATAGTGGCCAAGAGGACTGATTTCCCAGAGAGCTTCCATAAGAGGAGTCGCCAGGCACATTCGCTTTCTTCCCTGCTCCATGGTCGTATCTGGTATGGTCACCAGTGAAAATCAGGCCTTCAGCTGGCTTTGAACGGTGTGAGCTTAGCCCTGTTTCAGCTGAGACAGGCACTGAGAGGCGTAACTGTGGCTCTCCATCTAGTCCACATCAATCAGTGAATTGGCTTTGTCTTAGGCACCTTTTAGAACAGATAAGAAGCAGTCTTTAGAATGTCAGCACAACTAAGGGGTGCAGGTGGTCAAACCTCCGGGGGGCATATGACTAAGCTTTCATTTCTGAACAATTGTGGTAACAACAATTTCAGAAAGTGCTATTTCTGGAGCTTTTACTTCTGACTTGAATATTTTGCCAAGAATTCACCTGTATCTTCATAACCAATGGTCCTCGTTTACAAGAATGATGATCACTATTATCACCATTATTCAGAAGAGGCAACTGAGGCTCCGTCAGGCAGGTTAATCACCGTACCCAGGTTGAACAGGGCACATCCATGGCAGAGCTATAGTGTAGAATCGACCTGTCTGCTGAAAGTGCCCGTGTTTTTAACTGCTATGCAAAATAATGTATTTATTAAAGCGAAGCCATTTTTAAATCAGGGAGGAATATATACATTTATGGTCCATAAAACTTAGAAGTGTTTACCTATTGTTTCTTGACTTTTGCTCTAGGGTAGAATCAAGGACACTGGCTCTGAGGATGGCCCTCCAGCTTGTCGTCAATCCTATCTGTAGCCACTCTTCCACCCTCTGCCACAACCGCCCTCAGCTCTTTATATTCCAGCATACTTTGTGCCTTCGTTTAAACTGCACCATCAGGCTGGGCGCGGTGGCTCACGCCTGTAATCCCAGCACTTTGGGAGGCCGAGACGGGTGGATCACGAGTTCAGGAGATCGAGACCATCCTGGCTAATCCGGTGAAACCCTGTCTCTACTAAAAATACAAAAAATTAGCCAGGTGAGGTTGTGGGCGCCTGTAGTCCCAGCTACACGGGAGGCTGAGGCAGGAGAATGGCGTGAACCCGGGAGGCGGAGCTTGCAGTGAGCTGAGATCGGGCCACTGCACTCCAGCCTGGGCGACAGAGCGAGACTCCGTCTCAAAAAAATAAAAAATGAAAAACTGCACCATCTGCCTTAAATGTCCTCCTCTTGTTTCACCAGCCCAAATCCTGCTCATTCCTTACAGTCTGGCTCAGTTGTCACCTTCACTCAGAAACTGGGAACTAGAAGAAAGCTGAAGGATGGTTGTTTGAGTTGTGAACCTAGCATGTGTTTTGGTAAATTTGACACAGGTGTGAGTGAAGTTATACTGCATTAGAGAATCCTTTTGTTTGCTAAGTGAGGGCAGACAGTTCTGATTTGCCGTATCCACTGTGATTCTCCAAGAACAGAAGAGGATTTCTCTCTAGAATGGAGAAAGCGGGGCTGCAAAAGCTGCCATTCCAACTGCAAAATCTGTAATTTCATTATATGCTAGATGAAATGTAAGTGGGAGGGGAGCTGCCAGGTTCCTACATATAAATGGGAAGAGTACTAAGAATGTTTAATAAATAAGTCTTTGATCCCTCTTGAAATTGTTGATATTCTGCTCCTCTTTTTGCAGTTTGGGTTTGTTAGAATTACTTGATCAATGGCATGTCGGGTTTCTACACCTTCTATAAGGAAAAGGAATAAGCTGTACGTGCATCTGTGGGTAATGTAGTGTTGGTTATCACATTAGGCAGCTTCAGTGCAGTCATAATCCCTCCAAATCCCAGTGACTTAACCAAAACCACATACTTGTGGCTTGGCTTTGCGCATTAGCAGTAGCTCCTCATCTAGGCAGCTCTGCCTGATCAGTCTCATTGAAAGTTGAGAGGTGCTCGTTCTGGGGACTAGGCTGAAGGAGCAGCCCTTGTTTGAGATACATGGTCAAATGAAAACAGTCACGAAGGCAGGGTCCCTCCCCACCTCTCCACATGCCTGTCTTGTCTGGAACTGCCTTGGGTAGTGCTTAGCCAGGACCAGCACATTACACAAGGCAATGTCCACATGCTGGGATCAGCAAGGATGAGCTTTCTGTCTCAGGGTTAAGAGTAAAGACTAACCCAGCACCACCTCGAGGGCTTCAGGCTCACTTTCTGTTTGCTCGAAGTCTGCCATGTGCCCATGAAGTCTGCATTCCTCTGAGGCTTCAGGAACAGCGTCCTAGAGCTGAGCTTCCAGCTACAAAACGAAGACGCACTTGTCATTAACAGAAAGTAAGCACCGTGCAGGGCTCAGCCGAAGTGGTTGGTTAGTAGTAAAACAAGTTTAAATTCTAATTTAAGAAAGAGTACTGATTTGTGAAAACAAGTACTTCTGATTTCTGTAGAACACTGATTCATGTTTTAAATGGACAATTTCAAACACACACAGAAGAAGAGAGAGTAATGAACCTCCTCTGTGCCTGGCACCCAGCTTTGACAGTGAGGAGAGGACTTTTTTTTTTTTTTTTTTCCCAGATAAGAGTCTTGCTCTGTCGCCCAGGCTGGAGTGTAGTGGTGTGATCTCAGCTCACTGCAACCTCCACCTCCTGGGTTCAAGCGATTCTCATGCCTCAACCTCCAGTTTAGCTGGGATTACAGGCACATACCACCTCACCCGGCTAATTTTTGTATATTTTTTAGTAGAGATGGGGTTTCACCATATTGGCCAGGCTGATCTCAAACTCCTCACCTCAGGTGATCCGCCCACCTCAGCCTCCCAAACTGCTGGGATTACAGGCAAGCCACCGTATTTGGCTGACAGCGAGCAACTTGAGCTGAGCTTGCTTCATCTCTGCCTACGCACAAACCATTTGAGAGCAAATCGCAGGCAACGTCATCACTGCATCCGTATGTGGAATGGCAATCCTTAGTTAGAGATTTCATTAATTTGAGTTGTAACTGGCTACAACTTCAAATATATTTGGGTTGCAAAATAAACTAAGAAGAAAACAAACAGATATCCTGTGGCTAAACAGCAAAGAGGCCTGAACTTGAGCATGTGCTTCCAGGCCTTCTCATTTGTGGGATTCACTAAGTAAATTTTTTTTTTTTTTTTTTTTTTGAGACGGAGTCTCGCTCTGTCACCCGGGCTGGAGTGCAGTGGCCCCATCTCAGCTCACTGCAAGCTCCACCTCCCGGGTTCATGCCATTCTCCTGCCTCAGCCTCCCGAGTAGCTGGGACTACAGGCGCCCGCCACCTCGCCCGGCTAGTTTTTTGTATTTTTTAGTAGAGATGGGGTTTCACCATGTTAGCCAGGATGGTCTCGATCTCCTGACCTCGTGATCCGCCCGTCTCAGCCTCCCAAAGTGCTGGGATTACAGGCTTGAGCCACCACGCCCGGCCAAGTAAATTTTAACAGAATTTTTTTGAGACAGATTCTCACTCTGTCGCCCAGGCTGGAGTACAGCGGCACAATCTCAGCTCACTGCAACCTCCACCTTCCAGGCTCAAGCGATCCTCCCACTCAGCCTCCCGAGTAGCTCATGCTAGATGTGCACGCCACCACACTTAGCTACTTTTTTGTATTTCAGGTAGAGATGGGTTTTCACTACGTTGCCCAGACAGGTCTTGAACTCCTGAGCTCAAGCGATCTGCCCACCTTGGCCTCCCAAAGTGCTGGGATTAGAGATGTGAGCCACTGCCCCTGGCCTTTAATCAAATTTTAAAGTAAGCATTGCTTAAAACATGTCACTCACCAACAGCAGAACATTCAGAATACCCAGGGCAGCAGTTCTCAAAGTGTGGGCTGAGAACCCTGGGATCCTGAGACATTGTCAGAGAATGAATACCCTTTACTTACTGAAAAGGGAATTTTTAAAACTTAGCTCCCAGGAACCTCTTTTAATAATTAATTAGTTATCTGTGGGAACCAGGAGTTCTTCATGTACTTCATCCAGAACAGTGTATCAAAACAGATGGAATGCAGAAACAGACATGAGAACTCAAATGTGTTCTATTAAGCCAGATATTAAAGAAACACTAAAAAATGTAAAAATGTGGCTGGGTGCAGTGGCTCACGCCTGTAATCCTAGCACTTTGGGAGGCTGAGGAGGGCAAATCACCTGAGGTGGGGAGTTTGAGACCAGCCTGGCCAACATGGTGAAACCCTGTCTCTACTAAAAATACAAACATTAGCCGGGCATGGTGGTGCATGTCTGTATTCCCAGCTACTCAAGAGGCTGAGGCACAAGAATCGCTTGAACCTGGGAGGTAAAGGCTGCAGTGAGCCGAGATTGCACGACTGCGCTCCAGCCTAGGTGACAGAGCGAGACTCCATCTTAAAATAAATAAATAATGTAAAAATGCCATTCTTCTCACTAGATTTTTAAAGAAATAGTTACTTTTCTTTATAAATGTTACGTTAACATGTAATGGGTTTTTATTGTATTGAAAGAATTCTCAGTTTTGATTTCTGCCATGGTGCACATTGAGAGCTGTAATCTACGTAAGTAGACGCTCTTTGGGATCCTCAGTGATTTGTAAGAGTGTAAAGGAGTGCTTAAACCAAGACACTTCAGTAGCACTGGTCCAAAGCAAGTGGCTTGAAGCGTCCTAGACTATGATTTGCCTTTTTACTGCCATTAGCCCCTTATGGACTGCAGGTTCTCTTATTCAATTAAGCTGGGCCAGCCGGGCGCAGTGGCTCAAGCCTGTAATCCCAGCACTTTGGGAGGCCAAGACGGGTGGATCACGAGGTCAGGAGATTGAGACCATCCTGGCTAACATGGTGAAACCCCATCTCTACTAAAAAATACAAAAAACTAGCCAGGCGTGGTGGCAGGCGCCTGTAGTCCCAGCTACTCGGGAGGCTGAGGCAGGAGAATGGCGTAAACCCAGGAGGCGGAGCTTGCAGTGAGCTGAGATCTGGCCACTGCCCTCCAGCCTGGGCGACAGAGCAAGACTCCGTCTCAAAAAAAAAAAAAAAGCCGGGCCATATCACAGCTTAGCATAAATACCCTCTACTTACTTAAAAAGGAATTTTAAAAACTTAGGAATAGGAACCTCTTTTAATAATTTCACAAATAGATATTGAGGGATGAGCACAAAATAAATGCTTGGCAGATCAACTTACTTGGGTTCACATAAAACTTAAGATCCATTTTAAAGTAATTTACATAATGCAGCCCAAGTTCTCAGAGATGTTTTATTAAGGTCATACAAAAGTCCAATCAGTACCATCGCTGAAATATCTAAACAGCTTCCTCCTTTTTTTTTTTTTTGAGACAGAGTTTTGCTCTTGTTGCCCAGGCTGGAGTGCAGTGGCGTAATCTTGGCTCATTGCAACATTGCAACCTCCGCCTCCCAGGTTCAAGCAATTCTCCTCCCTCAGCCTCCCAATAGCTAAGATTACAGGTGCCCACCACCATGCTTGGTTAATTTTTGCATTTTTAATAGAGATGGGGTTTCACCAAATTGGCCAGGCCGGTGTCAAACTCCTGACCTCAGGCTATCCGCCGGCCTCGACCTCCCAAAGTGCTGGGACAGAAAGAGGAGTTGGAAAGAGGAGCTTCTTGGATCTTCAGATCTCCTGCCACATCACGTCAACTTGCTGCGTGGCTACTTCCATCTCCTCCTCCTTGTCCCACACCGTCTGCGTCTGGGAGCAGAGCTCTGCAATGAGCTCACTGAGCTCCCGGAAGTCCTGTAGGACCAGCTTCTGCTGCTGATGGGCATCTTTCAGTTCTTTGGCCTGGGATTTCAATCTCTCTGAAGCTTCAACCAATTGCTGAAAAAAAACGTATACGTGTTTTATGTTTGCTTAACAAAGGCCTGGAAGGCTGGACGTTTAGTCTTACACTATATTGAAGAGTTACAAGTGACAGCCGATGCTGGTTACAGATGAAAGTCACAGACAGGAAAAATCCCCTGCTTGGAAAAAGCCCTGTGCTCACCTCACCCCAGCCAAGCAGGCAATGGGAAGACCACTTGGCCTTCTTGGAAGACCAAGAAGGACCCTGCACTGCATGGAGTAGCTTCCAGCAGGACAGCTGGCTCTGTAACGTCAACCTCTGCCTGATGTCATCTACACAGTTGCAAAGGTGAATAAAACATTTGGGCATTCAATCTAGTTACTTAAACATTAGCAGAAGCAGAAGAAAACATGTAGGCAAAGTGCTGAAGATTTAAATCAGACCAGGCACTGTGGCTCATGCCTGTCATCCCACCACTTTGGGAGGCTGAGGTGGGAGGATCACGTGAGCCCAGGAGTTCAAGACCAGCGCCTGGGCAAAATAGTGAGACCTCATCTCTTAAAAAAACTAAAAAAGAAAGAAAAGAAATTTAAGAAGAAAGAGATTTAAATCAAAGTCTCCCTGGGTGGAGGGCCACAAGTAGGACTTACCATGAGTTCAGCTGCACTGACAACCCAGCCTCACCACTTGCTGCCCTGATGACTCTGACCTCCCTGCAGCCGATCTAGCCAAGAATCTGGCTGTGTAGTTACTGTCACACCTGTCGGACTAAGACTGGAGGTGACAAGACCTGGAGCAAGCTGGCAGGGTGGCTCCCACTGTAGCAGGACGAGCCACAGACAAAACTCCTCAGACACCGAATTAAAGAAAGAAGAGGTTTTTTATTTGGCCGGGAGCGTCGGCAGACTTGCGTCTTAAGAGCCGAGCTCCCTGAGAAAGAAATACTTGGCCTTTTTAAAGGCTTACAACTTTAAGGGGTCCATGTGAAAGGGTCGTGATAAATTGAGCAAGCGTGGGAAACGTGACTGGGGGCTACATGCATCAGCTAACAGAACAGAAAGTTTTACAATGCTTTTTTCATACAATGTCTGGAATTTACAGATAACACAAACAGTTTAGGCCAGGGGTTGATGTTATTATTATTACTTTGTTTAACTCCTAGGACTGGGTGGTGGTGCCAAGGTTGTCTGGCTATCTTACTTTTGTTTCTTTCTCTTTACTCCTGTCTTGTGAACTAGGCAAGGTGGGGAGAGGAGGGAAGCAGGAGTAGTAGTGGTCTCCTTCCTTACCACATGGGGAGGAAAAGGCTCCCCAGGCCTCTCTCGGTCTGGCTCAGAGTCACTGTGACTGTGTCAAGCAATGAGACGCCGCACAGCCCGCACTGCACTCCCAGACAAGTCATGCAGGGGGATGATACCACGGATGATCTTAAAAAGCAATTTGGGTTTAAAATCTGGCACATTTTAGAGGACAGATCACAAACTACATGTCCAAGGACTTCAGTGTATAAATGAATGTATTTTAGAAAACAGAGCCCATGCAGTAAGCTGAGATTGCAGGACTGCAGCCTGGTGACAGAGAGAGACTCTGTCTCAAAAAAAAAAAAAAGAAAGAAAGAAAGAAAAAGAAAAGAAAAAAGAACCTAATTGTGTTATTATATACTTAATGGCATTTGAATATAAAGTTCACATATCTTACTAAAAACCAAATTTGTAAAGGAGTTATGGGGAAATCAGCCACATTTTAACAAATGTCCTCTTTTGCAGTTCCCTGTCGTTGCTAAGATGCCCCTTCTAAGAGCAGGGGGCATGGTGTAGAGAGAAGGGCGAGGTCACTGGCGTCAGGCGCAGTGTGTCACTGCAGATAACACAGTACCCTCTGGACATCGTTCCTCATTCAGAATGGGCGGGGTGGGGGAACTGCTGCTTACTCTGCGGGGCTGAACTGGAGACGGCAGATGATGACTGTGAAGTGGGTGCCTGCTGCAGGCAGCACTCTGAAAGGCACCCATGGCAGGGAGCCAAGCCCAGCCAGCTGACATGGGCTGTGTAGCAACTGGGCACAGCAGGGGCCCTAGAACCAGGCTTGGCCCTGGTGTCCTGCAGGCAGCAGGGACAGTCCATGAGCGGGGATCCCAAGGAGGTCTTCAAACATCTGTATGAACTCAACCTTACAAAACTCAGCAAAGCCTCTTAAGCCTTTCTCACCCAGAACCAAGCTGCCTACCTTGTGCAGGTCCTCCTTCTCCTGCTGCACCATGCGGTGCTGCTTCTCTGGCCCCCGGAGCCGCTGTGTGAAATCTTGTTGAGGCGCCGCCTTGTCCTTAAGTTGTCACTCAAGCCTGTTTGAATCTGAGCAAAAGAGGAAATAATTTGTGTTCCTTTCTGTGTAGCGACTGTATGTAAACGTTGTTAGCTGACTTACTGAAATGATTTAATAATTCACAAAGCTCTTTTTTTTAGTGCTGTATACTAAATAAAATACACAAGGCAGCAATACTTTGGGGTCAGAAACACTGTTTACTACAAGTCAGTTATGGAATCATAACTTACAGTAAAAATGGGCATGTCCAAGGCTCAATTTTTCTTTCGTCATTTACAGTAGAATAGTTTGTTGCTAATTTTCTACACCCTCTACTGGGAATTTGTGTTACTTTTATAATCAGAAAAATAAATATTGCAGTCATGTAGCATATAGTGATATTTCGGTCAACAACAGACAGTATATATATAACAGTGGTCCCATAAAATTATAATACCATATTTTTCCCGTAGCTTTTCTGTGTTTAGATACACAAATCCTTGCTGCACAGATCTGTAGCCAAGGGGCAAATGCTATACCATGTGGCCTAGGTGTGCAGTAGGCTGCACCCCCTTCCTTGGTCTAAGTATACTCTAAGATGTTCACATCAGTGAAATCACTTGATGATGCATTGTCGAGAACGTATCCCAGCTACTGAAGGACACATGGCTGGACTGAAGAGCACCTTGTGATGCGGGCTGCAGCTGAGTTCTGCGCATGATGTGGTTGGAGCCCTGAGGAAAGGGAGGGCTATGGACTGAATGGTGTCCCCCGCTGCCAATATTAGACGCTGAAGCGCTAATCCCCAATGTGACTGTATTTGGGGACAAGGCCTGTAAGGAGATGGTGAAGGTTAAGTGAGGTCATAAGGGCGGGTCCTGATCCAGTAGGATTCGTGTCCTTACAAGAGACCAGAGAGCTTGGGTGCCACCATCCTACGGGAGGACGTGGTGAGAAGGTGGCTGTGTGCAAACCAGGAAGAGGCCTCTGGGGCTTTTAGCCTCCAGAACTGTGAGAAAATGAAACCCTGTTGTTTAAGCCACTCAGTCAATGGTATTTTTTTTAGGGTGCCTGGGGCTGACTAATGCAGAAGGATTCGCCCTCCCGGGGAGAAGAGGCGGGGGCCGGTGGACTCCTCTGACTTTCCTGGCTGTCCGCAGAATTCGGTCCCTGCCCCTCCGCCTTCTGCCAAAGCATCCTTCTAAGGGCAGACCTGATCGCACTGTCCGGAGGTCCCCAAAGGCCACAGAAAAGTCTCAACTCCTGGACCTCATGAGTCCCATCCCACTGGTGGAGCTCCCTGTCTCTGCTCTGCTCTCCTCTCAGGAGGGAAAGTTAAGGGCCTGCTTGGCCACCCTCTAGGGAGGTGCCACGATGGGATGCGGCATCCTAGTGATGAGCTGGGGGTAAGCCAGCACGTCTCTACTGGTGCTTTTCCCAGAACTGAATGCACACTCTTAAGATGATCTTTAGGAATGGAAGAATCAAACCGCGAAGAATCACACGCCTGTAGTCCCAGCCTACAAGGAAGGCTGAGGCTTGGGGATCACTTCAACCCAGGAATTTGAGTCCAGCCTGGTCAACATAGTGAGAACCAGTGTCAGAAAAACAAATAAATAAAAAGGAAGTATCAGGTGATTGTTCCAAACTCCTCCAAAATGGGTATTGGGTCCCCACTCTGCTCTTCCTGGAACAGGGGTGTGACTTCCCCTTTCCTGTTGGCCATAAACCCACTCCTTCCCACTAAATTGATGCGAAAAGAAAAAGCATTCACAGCACTTTCAGTTATGTGAGGTGTGCAGAATTTATCAGGCCCAAAAAGACAGGATATGGACTTCAGTCACACCCCTCATACCCATGTCTCAGGGTGACTGTTTAAAGGCATTTTGTTTCTGACTAGCTTAACCCATTATCTTCCTGTTCCTGGAATTTGTGACAATGTAGACAATATAGAGACAATAAACAGCTTTTTTTTTTTTTTTGAGATGGAGTCTCACTCTGTTGCCCAGGCTGGACTGCAATGGTGTGATCTTGGCTCACTGCAAACTCCACCTCCTGGGTTCAAGTGATTATCCTACTTCAGCCTCTCAAGTAGCTGGGACTATAGGCGCTCACCACCATGACTGGCTCATTTTTGTATTTTTGGTAGAGACAGGGTTTCATCATGTTGGCCAGGCTGGTCTTGAACTCCTGACTTCAAGTGATCCTCCTGCCTCGGCCTCCCAAAGTGCTGGGATTACAGGTGTGAGCCACCACGCCCGGCCCAATAAATAGCTTATGTTATTTTAATATAAATTCCTCAGGCCAGGCCAGCCAAGGTGGGAGGATCCCTTCAGGTCAGGAGTTCAAGACCAGCCTAGGCAACACAGCAAGACTTCCTCTCTAATTTCAAAATTCTTGGTAAGTTAGGAACTGTCTCTTCTTTTCCTTTAAAAACCCACTTGTAACTGCGGCTAATTAGAGGTGTATATTAAGACAACTTGCATCTCCAGGGTTGCACTTCTCAAACTTGGCACAAATAAACTCTTTTTTTCAAGATGGTGTTTTGCTCCGTCACCCAGGCTTGAGTGCAGTGGTGCGATCTTAGCTCACTGCAACCTCTGCCTCCCAGGTTCAAGGAATTCTCCTGCCTCAGCCTCCTGAGTAGCTGGGATTACAGGCGCGTGCCACCATGCCTTGCTAATTTTATTTTATTTTTTGTAGAAACGGGCAAGGTGGGTCTCACCACGTTGCCCAGGCTGGTCTCGAACTCCTGACCTGAAGCAATCCTCCTGTGGTGGCCTCCCAAAGCACTGGAATTACAGGCATGAGCCGCTGTGCCTGGCCCAACCTCTCCACTTAGGCTAATTTTGCCTCCTTTCTTCCTTTTTTTTTTTTTTGACGGACTCTGGCTGTGTTGCCCAGGCTGGAGTGTGCAGTGGCCTAATCTCGGCTCACTGCAACATCTGCTTCCCAGGTTCAAGCAATTCTCCTACCTCAGCCTCCCATGTAGCTGGGATTACAGGTGCCGACCACCAGCCCGGGTAATTTTGGTATTTTTAGTAGAGACGGGTTTTCACCATGTTGGCCAGGCTGGTCTGGGGGAACTGCTGACCTCGGGTGCTCCACCTGCCTCGGCCTCCCGAAGTGCTGGATTGCAGGGTTGAGCCATCGCGCCCAGCCCGTTTTCTCCTTTTGGGTCACAAAAGTGATTGAATCCTGCCACTTCCCGGGTGCTGGGTGGGAACGGGAAGAGCGGGGTGATTGCAGCGCTGCTGTGACTTGGGTAGATGGCAGGAAGGCCTCTCAGAAGCGGCCTTGTTTGCAAAGATCTGAAAAAGGCTTGGAGAGGAGCAGGCTTGGGGCATTCAGGGAGCGGGGGCGGCACACTGGGAGCAAGGCAATGTTCCGTGACCCACAAAAGCCGTGCAGTAGCTGTTCCAACCCCGGTCAGAAGACGCCCCGGAAATGCCTCAGCACCCGCCAAGCCTTTCATGACCCCGTTGCCTTCCCGCCAATCCTGCGTCCAATCAGAGAGCGTCCCCACTCCACGTGTTCAGCAATGGCCAATCAGAACTGGGACCCGGCCTTCGGCCCGCCTCCCAGGAACTCCAGGCCAATGGCAGCCTGGCAGCGGCGGGCCAATCCCGTGCAGCGCGCGCGGGCAGACGGTTGCAGTTGGCCCTCAGCAGCTGTGGCAGCCGGTTGAGGTCTGGAAGCAGCGTCGGGCTGAAGCGGCGGAGTTCGCCATGGTAAGACCCGGGTCCTTCCCGCCCCGCAGACGCCCAGGCAGACGAAGCTGGCCTCGGGCGGGCGGAGGGACGTTGTTGCGGGCCTGGGCGCTGAGCTGAGAGGAAGCCGGAGAAGGACGCGGGGTCTAGTGCGGGACGGGAGGACACGGAATCGTCTCCCGGATCTGCAGGTCCCAGGGCAGGGACGGCGGCTTTTGTTTTAAATGAAGCTGCCGGTCTTCAGTCGGTGGACGGGGACCATGGACGGTGTCCCGTCCCCAGAGAGCAAATAGTGGCGTCGCCTGCTGAAGACGGAGGGCGCTGCGCCCGCTTTCCAGTCTCCACGTGGGAGTGCACGAGTCTGTGCTGCCGGCAACGACCGAGGAGCCCCAGGCGTCTTCGCTGACGGGGCTGGGGCCGTGGACGTGGGTCCGATTAGGAATTAAGGCTCAGACGCAGCTGAAACGTTGCCTCGTTCGCCCAGAGGCAACATGTTAGGCCAGGCGCGGTGGCTCACGCCTGGAATCCCAGCCTTTGGGGAGGTGGAGGCGGGTGGATCACCTGACGTCTGGAGTTCGAGACCAGCCTGACCCAACATGGCGAAACCCGGGCTCTACAAAAAAATACAAACATTCCCCGGGCGTGGTGATGCGGGACTGTGGTTCCAGCCACTCGGGAGGCTGAGGTGGGAGGATCAGCCGAGCCTGGAAGTTTGAGACTGCAGTGAGTCCTGCTGGTGCCATTGCACTCCAGCCTGGGCCACAGAGACCCTGCCTCAAAAAAACAAAAAAAGCAACCCATTAACATAATAGATTCCCAAGTCCCAAGTCTGAATACCTGTGGTTTGTCAGTTATCCTTTTTTTTTTTTCTTTTCTTTTTTTTTTTTTTTTTTTTTTGACAGCACTCAACAGATGCTCTGTTGCCCAGGCTGGAGCACAGTTGCGGGATCACGGCTCCCTGCAGCCTTGAACCCCTGGGTTCCAGCAGTTCTCCTGCCTCAGCCTCCCGAATAGCTGGTACTACAGGTGTGTGCCACCACACCTGGCTAATTTGTAAATTTTTCACAGGGACAGGGTCTCACTGTGTTATCCAGGCTGGTCTCAAGCTGGTCCCAAGCGATCCTCTCGCCTCAGCCTTCTAAAGTGCTGGGATTACAGGAATGAGCCACCACACCCAGCTTGGCAGGGTTTAAAGAAACCACCAAAGGACAGTGCAGTGTCCCAGCACTGATGATGTCTGGGAGCCATTACACCTGTAGGCTTCAAGGGGTGGAGAGAGGGAGTGGTTACAAGAAATTGAGAGGGCAACCTGCCAAAAGTGTGGCCTTAAGAGGGATTCAGGTCACCCACGGCAGCTGAGCAGGAAGGGGCCAAGGAGGGAGTACCCTGGCGTTGCTCTTCTCCAGCCCCCAGTATCCCACTGCTGCCTGCCATTGACTAAACCAGCAAGAATCCAGAGGGCAAGGAAGGCCTCTGATGCTGTTCTCAAGGGTCAGCCTCCGAGAGCACAGAGCAGATGGTGAATGATGGAGGGTAGATCTGGGGGGCAGAGAGAGGACACACACTGAGCACCTGCGCTTGGACCATGGGGACCTGAGACCTACTCTGTATTTCCTTACCCAACCCAACTACCTTATCCTTTGATCAGGACATAATCAAAAACTGCTATATATTCTTCAGAGAATTACTGTGACTGGCTATAATGTGGGGTAATTATTGACATTACATGGCTTCCAAGTTTTAAAATAACCTAATTTTTGTGTAGTGGAAAACAGGTTCTAGGGCTACCTGTAGAACTTAGTAGCTGGTATGGTTTACAGCAAGTTAGTTTTCACAGGGCTGAAGGGATCAGTCCCCTAACCCTCCTAGGAAATACCAACTGTGAAAGCACCAGATACTGAAGCACTATATAAATATTAAATTAAAATATTTGCATGTCATATAGCTTCAAGTTGCCTTGAAATGAATGGGTTCACATTTATGTTCCGGTTCACAGCGCGAGTGTATCTCTATCCACGTGGGGCAGGCAGGTGTCCAGATCGGCAATGCCTGCTGGGAACTGTACTGCCTTGAACATGGAATTCAGCCCGATGGTCAGATGCCAAGTGATAAAACCATTGGTGGCGGGGATGACTCCTTCAACACGTTCTTCAGTGAGACTGGGGCTGGCAAGCATGTGCCCAGAGCAGTGTTTGTGGACCTGGAGCCCACTGTGGTCGGTAGGTGCCTGGGCACTGGATGGCAGCTTTCCTGAGAGGGTGGGAGAGCAGTGTTAAAGTCCCGCGTGGGTTCCTTTGAATCCTCCTGCCGAAAGGATGGGATGGACAGGCATATGCCCGTGGCGTTGTTAGGAGAGAAACTGAAAGGTTCGTGATGAAAGTGTCTGTGAGACTTGGCTCCTAATCTAGGAAAACCTGACCTACAGGGAAAAGCTGCTTTGCCAGCAGTAAGATTGGCTGTGGAGGGATTCCCTTGTGGCTGCCTCAGCCCTGCTCAGATGGCCCTGCCTGCAGGGTGCAGTAGCCTTGGTTCCCTCCTGAATGCTCTGCACTCTTTTATGCTGGTGCACGAGAGTCTTGACCTGCATCTTAGGCATAGAAGGTAAGTACAGAACAGTCATTTGCTTCCTTCAGAATAGCAGCCTGAGGTAGTTTCCAAAGACAGCTGCCAAGAGGCAGCACCTTTCAGTGGCCCCCTAGGAAATGACAGCATCACCTGAAAGCCTGTGAGACCCAGGTCATCCAGGGTGCCCTGATGGGACTGCCCTGCATAAGTCACACTGATCTGGTGACTTCCCAGGTTGTAAGAGTTTTTAACTTATAGGCTTTGATGTAGCTACACGTAGGAAAGAATTATGTACCTGCGTAGGAGTGCAAGAGCTTATTTCCTTTCACTAGGAACTGGTCGTGCTGACATGTATACCACAAGCTGAGTGTAACTTCGTAAAGTCATAAATTGCATATGCAGTTTGCTTATCACACAGAGACATTGTCTACCAGATGCTGCCACTGTTGACCTATGACTTGTAGGTCATGTACTTTGACCAGCATGTACTCTGTAGAAGTGAACAGTCCTGGAATGTGTCCATCTTGGTGAGTACAGGCCTTAAAGATTCACAGCACACACTGTCTCTTTTGTAGATGAAGTGCGCACAGGGACCTACAGGCAGCTCTTCCACCCAGAGCAGCTGATCACTGGGAAAGAAGATGCAGCCAATAATTACGCCAGAGGCCATTACACCATTGGCAAGGAGATTGTTGACCTAGTCCTGGACCGGATCCGCAAACTGGTAAGAAGAGAAGGTTTCATGTGGCCATTGTCTTGCATGGGAGGGTAGTTCTTGGAAGGTGAAAGGGAGGTCATTTTATCAAAATTTAGATCAGCATGTTGGCCGGGCACGGTGACTCACACGTGTAATCCCAGCACTTTGGGAGGCTGAAGTGGGTGTATCACCTGAGGTCGGGAGTTTGAGACCAGCCTGGCCTACATGGTGAAACTCTATGTCTACTAAAAATACAAAAATTAGCTGGGTGTGGTGGTGCACATCCGTACTCCCAGCTACTTGAGAGGCTGAGGCAGGAGAATTGCTTGAACCTGGGAGGCAGAGGTTGCAGTGAGCTGAGATTGCACCACTGCACTCCAGCCTGGGCAACAGAGCAAGATTCCATCACAAACAAGCAAACAAACGAAAACTTAGACCAGCATCTTGAGTCCTACTGAGTCTGCAATGGTGATTTGTCTGTAGATCTTTGTCTGCTTTTCTTTGCTTCAAAGTGTACTACGTGTTTATTATGGATGATTTGAATCCATATCAAGTCTTCAGAGGCAAAGAGAAGTGGCCTTGGCTTGTTGGAGGTTGGTGGTGTGGCTTCCACGGCCATTGACTCATGTTGTCTGGTTTCTCTCAGGCGGATCTGTGCACGGGACTGCAGGGCTTCCTCATCTTCCACAGCTTTGGGGGCGGCACTGGCTCTGGGTTTGCATCTCTGCTCATGGAGCGGCTCTCAGTGGATTACGGCAAGAAGTCCAAGCTAGAGTTTGCCATTTACCCAGCCCCCCAGGTCTCCACGGCCGTGGTGGAGCCCTACAACTCCATCCTGACCACCCACACGACCCTGGAACATTCTGACTGCGCCTTCATGGTCGACAATGAAGCCATCTATGACATATGTCGGCGCAACCTGGACATCGAGCGTCCCACGTACACCAACCTCAATCGCCTGATTGGGCAGATCGTGTCCTCCATCACGGCCTCCCTGCGATTCGATGGGGCCCTGAATGTGGACTTGACGGAATTCCAGACCAACCTAGTGCCGTACCCCCGCATCCACTTCCCCCTGGCCACCTACGCCCCGGTCATCTCAGCCGAGAAGGCCTACCACGAGCAGCTGTCCGTGGCCGAGATCACCAATGCCTGCTTCGAGCCAGCCAATCAGATGGTCAAGTGTGACCCTCGCCATGGCAAGTACATGGCCTGCTGCATGTTGTACAGGGGGGACGTGGTCCCCAAAGACGTCAACGCGGCCATCGCCACCATCAAGACCAAGCGCACTATCCAGTTTGTGGATTGGTGCCCGACTGGATTTAAGGTATGACTGGGTGATGTGTAGGCCTTTCAGCAAGCAGCAGATGCACAAAATAACACTGTCCCTGAAGGCCCGCATCCTTTGGGGAGACTCTCCCTGTTCCATGGGCTAGGCATGTGGGCATAAAGTAGTGAACCAGAATTGATAATTGATTCACTGAATTTTTTTTTTTTTTTTTTTTTTGAGACTGTCTTGCTCTGTTGACCAGGCTGGAGTGCAGTGGTATGATCTCAGCTCACTGCAACCTCTGCCTCCTGGTTTCAAGCAATTCTCCGGCCTCACCTTCCCAAGTAGCTGGGATTACAGGTACCCGCCACCACACCCGGCTAATTTTTGTATTTTTAGTAGAGACGGGGTTTCACCATGTCGGCCAGGTTGGTCTTGAACTCCTGACCTCAGGCGATCTGCCCACCTCAGCCTCCCAAAGTGCTGGGATTACAGTTGTGAGCCACTGCGCCCAGCCCAGTGATGTCTTTTGAACTCTCTTTCTGAGTCATCATACTATATATCTGTGGTGAGATTTATTTATTTATTTATTTATTTTTTGAGATAGGGTCTTGCTTTGTACCCCAGGCTGGAGTACAGTAGTGTGATCCTGGCTCACTGCAACCTCTGCCCTCAGGCTCAAGTGATTCTCTCACCTCAGCCTCCTGAGTAGCTGGGACCACAGACATGCACCACCATGCCCGGGAAATTTTTTTTTTTTTTTTTTTGAGGCAGTCTCGCTTTGTCACCCAGGTTGGAATACAGTGGCACGATCTTGGCTCACTGCATCCTCCACCTCCCAGGTTACAATAACTTCTCTGCCTCTGCCTCCCAAGTAGCTGGGATTACAGGCACCTGCTAATTTTTGTATTTTTGGTAGAGATGGGATTTTGCCATGTTGGCCAGGCTGGTCTCGAACTCCTGGCCTCAGGTGATCCACCTGCCTTAGCCTCCCAAGTGCTGGATTACAGGCATGAGCCACTGCACCCAGCTAATATTTGTATTTTTAGTAGAGATGGGGTTTCGCCATGTTGGCCAGGCTGGTCTCAAACCTCTGGCCTCACGTGATCTGCCCGCCTCAGTCTCCCAAAGTGCTGGGGTCACAGGCTTGAGCCACCACACCTGCCCTGATGTTGTCATTTATAGAACAAGTGTGCTGATCCCTGCTCTAGTTGACCCTGTGCACTGCTGCCAGGACCTCAGGTCATGTTAATCCTGAGTTCTGAAACTTGGAATGCTTCCCCTTTGGTTACCACCTTGGAATGCCACCCCCTACTTAGGCAGGCACATGGACCACTTCGACCACTTCCTGATGCTGCGGTAGCAGCATTCATACGACTCTTGACCCATGATCAGCTACCTTTGCATATCCACAGTGGCTTGTTTTGTGGGTGAGAAGTGGGTATGATGTTCCTTGTGATAGCATGGGGAAGAGCTGTGTACTCTGAATCTATCCGGGTGGAAGAAGTTTAGCTACAGAATTTAATTGTAATCTACAAAGAAGACAAGCAGCATACATTTTCAGAGGGAAGACTGTCTTCACCTGGGCACCTATCACATGTCACAGGTACTAGGACACAGCCCTTCAGGTAGCCTAGGATCCCACCAGGGTGGCTACCTCCAAGGTTCCTGTCTCTGTTCTCCATCTGGGACTATCACCCTGCCTGGCACAGAGAAGGGCTTAGTGACGTTTGGGAGGTGAACTGAGTATCCTCCTTGTCACCCACAGGGTGTCTTCTGTTTGAGGAAAAGTAGCTACCATTTCTAGGTTTGATATAAGCTTCACAGACTGCTTTCTGTCCCTTCTCCGGCAGGTGGGCATTAACTACCAGCCCCCCACAGTGGTCCCCGGGGGAGACCTGGCCAAGGTGCAGCGGGCCGTGTGCATGCTGAGCAACACCACGGCCATCGCGGAGGCCTGGGCCCGCCTGGACCATAAGTTCGATCTCATGTATGCCAAGCGGGCCTTTGTGCACTGGTACGTGGGCGAAGGCATGGAAGAGGGAGAGTTCTCTGAGGCCCGAGAGGACCTAGCAGCTCTGGAGAAGGATTATGAAGAGGTGGGCGTGGATTCTGTGGAAGCTGAGGCTGAAGAAGGCGAAGAATACTGAGGGGAGGGTGTGGTGAGTTCTCCCCTGCCACCCCCAGGATGGCTGCTTTCAAGTTGTTTGCAATTAAAGGTTCTGTACAAAACCAAGACCTCTGTGTGTCATGCAGCTTAGTTCTGCCTTACAGGAGCTGGTGGGACCCCAGAGACTGCATGGACAGCAGTGGGGTGCCAGCCTGCCCTGCTGGCGTGGGGTTGGGTGCAGCAGGACTGTACATACTTAAGCAGCTGCCACGGAAGTAAACTGACCAGGGGAAAACAGTGTTTCTTCAAAGCCAAGCGTTCAAAGTATAGATTTCCTAAATTCTAGGAAAGCAGAGTCAGGATTTTCAATTGAATTTGCGAGTTTTCGGGCTTCTTTATTAATGGGTCATGCTGGCTAAAAGGAAGACACTAGAAGTGAAGTGTTGGAGGTCTGTGGATGGGGCTCGTCCGTGAAGTCTCTAAAGCTGTGGGTCAAATGTGTAAGGTCAGGACATTTTAGAGGGGGAAAGGGTATTAACCAAGTTCTGCACAGCATTCATGACCCACAGAAGGTCACAACACATCCATGCTGACCCCAGTGCTCCACCGTAACCTGGAGGGCAGCATTCGCCCTCTCTGCACACACACAACCACCCTGTCCCTCAGCACTGTCAGCTGTCTTGGTAGAAAACCTCCCATGAGGTGGGAGATCGAGACCATCCTGGCTAACATGGTGAAACCCCATCTCTACTAAAAATACAACAAAATTAGCCAGGCGTGGTGGCGGGCACCTGTAGTCCCAGTTACTCAGGAGGCTGAGGCAGGAGAAAGGCGTGAACCTGGGAGGCGGAGCTTGCAGTGAGCTGAGATCACACCACTGCACTCCAGCCTGGGCTACAGAGACTCCGTCTCTTGAAAACAAACAAACAAACAAACAACAACCTCCCACATTTCACTTCAAGTGAAGCTTGTTGACATCTGTTTATAAAAGACCTGGCAGTCCAGATACCTTTTCTTAGAACTCAAATTAGGTTCAGGAAGTTGACCCATGGTGAAGGGATCCCGTTAGTTTGCTGTGGCACAATTAAGACTGGCACAGAAAACTCATTCTAAGTCTGTGCCTTAATATTAAAAAAAAAAAAAAAAAAAAAAAAAAAGGTAGAGAACGTCTGACCTGGACCCTCTGCATCTCAGAAAGGTTTATTATCAACTGAAGGAGATAACACGTAGCCTTTGCTGGGAACAAAGATGTGACAAGTCTCTGCCCCATCCTAGGTGCTGCCCCGCGTAGGGCTCTTCCCAGGCCCGCCTCCCTTGGGCAGTCTGGTAGCGCTGGGCTGGCGTGGCATCCTCTGGCTGGATCCTTCGCGGCTGCTGCGTTCCGCCAGGGCCAACGCTCCCCCGAGGGCAGTGCTGCCTTTGTTTCTCCCTGAGGAGACACAAAGCACAATGATTAGGAATGGGTGAGCCCCGTAACTGTAGCACCTGTGGTACTCGTGCTCCTTGGGCAACATTTGTGTCTACACATTTCCATCAAGGCTGCTTCAGCTAGAGGCTCTGCATCAGCCCCAGTCCTGAGACTCAGAACCACTAAAGACAGGTCATGCCCCAGAAGCCCTTGGCAGTGTGCAGGGGACGCTTTAGGATGTGTCCCAGGAGCAAAGCCATGCAAGGAGCACACTGCCAAGGGAACATTTTTTAAGGACACATGCCACGGGTCCATTTAGGGAAAAGTAGGTGCGGCTGGTGCACACCTGGCCTGGACAGCAAATCTAGTCTGCCCTGACGGTGCCATCAGCGGCAGCAGCAGCACGGACGCGCTGCCTCATCCTCAAGGTGCATTCATGCTGGATTGTACATCTGAGCTGCCCCAGATGGTGACGGGCAGGAAGTACTGCAGTCACCAGGTCCTGGAATTGGGTTTCTGATTTTGATTTTGGAAGCTCTTTCATTGTTTCCTACCTACCCGAGTGTTCCACAAACAGTGGTCAACCCTCTTGCTTTCGGGTTTAGCTGCCAGATTCCATGACAGGGTTCCTGCCACAGTCTGAATGCTTGAGACTTTCTGACCACCAGTGTCTTTCTCGGATGAAGACCACTGGTTCAGAGATTCTTTGATTTGTAATTTGCTTACTTTACACTTTAAGATAGCCAAGAAAGATCTGCAACCACACTTGGGCCAGAGCTTTATTTTAATGGGATGGATTTCCCTGGGCTCAGGGTGTTGACAGCATCAGCAAGACTGAGAGGACCTTGCAAGGTACAAATGTACCCGGGTGGCAGGCTCGCCGTGCAGAGTGCCTTGGCCAGGGCTTTCCCCTGCTCTGGCCTGGCAGGGTCTGCCCCAGGGGCTCAAAACAGGGCATGTGTCCCCTGCCTCAGTGTTGGGTCCCCCATTTCGTCCCCCCAGCGTTTCCTTTGTCCTGACTGAGGGAGTGCCTTGACCACTCTGACCTAATCAGCTACATGTTCCCCCTGCAGGCTGGAACCCTGGCTGGGGCTTGCATCTTCTCAGACACTGACACAGGTTTAGGTTGTTACCTGGAACACTGAAAGATCTGACATGTTGCTATCTGACATGTTGCTAAGCATGTGGAAACTGGTCCCACCCCAGCCAAATTCCTTGCACTCTCATAGAAACTCCACACCCCACCCCCTCAGTGCGGTGTGCCCAGGCACAACCTCTTTCCTGGCTGCCCCTCATGAGGGCACACTGCAGCCCCCTCTGTATGTAAGTTCCCTAACAAATGCTTTGGACTGACCACTCTGGCATTAAGTGTTTCTTCCTTTGGAATCCCAACTGGCTCTCATCCTGGAAAGGTTTGGGGCAGTCCCTTGCAGGAACTGCCCTGCCACCACTTTAGGGTGACTCCAGACAAGGGTTCAACCAACAGAATGCCCAGCCTCAATCCTGGTCCTTCCCTGGCCTCTTAGCAAGTGTAGTCAAATAGCCTGCAATGGGAAACTGCATTCCTGGAGAAAAGATGTAACTGGGTGTTTAGGGATCCATTAGGTCATTTCTGTTTCACCATCTGTCACCTTGAACAAGCAGACTCCTGTGTCTGAGATGCCGAGGACCCTGGCTCTTCCAGAGGTACCTCTAGCTGCCTTCCGATGCTAATACCACAAAATTCTCCCCATACCCTGCAGGGATAGGACAGCCCTCCTTATGAGTTTCTGGGCAGTTCTTCCTCAGAGAATGAGATCTTTGCTCATTCTTGCCTGGTGGTGGTGAGGGTTATAGCAGTGTCATGCTTGGAACAGCTTGGCACACTTGACTCAACAAAGATGGAGTCGGGGTTGCCCTGAGTCAAGGAGGAGCGCAGTCAAGAACACGTGGTGGGTGACGTTTGGCCACCTCAGCCCAGCAGTGACTCGTGAAAACGGCACAAAGCAGAGAACAGCCACCACGCGTCTCTTGTGGTACAAACTGCCATTATTCTAGTCTCCACTGACTGGTCAAGGGGTGAGGATTCTGTCTTCCATGAGCAGACAGGACCCGCCACCCTGCAGCAGCTCCCACTGGGCCAGCATCCTCCTGAGGCCACAGTCCCTCCGCAGGCCAGGCCAGACAGAGGCAGATCTTCTGTAGCCGCGGCCTAACCTGGATGCTTAGTCGCCCATGTGCTCTCGAGGTTACTAATGCCTAGCTCCCCACAGCCAGCGGCATAGCAGGCTGCAGACCTGGGCCTGACTCAGAGCCGCCTTCCCTTCAGTTTGCCGCCATCTGAGTTTCCTCTCCTCCCCTCAGTCATGACCCGGTCCGTTCTGGAAACAAGGATGAGAGGGAAGCAGAAAAGAGCAAATGATGTTTTGTTGTTTTTTTTTTTTTTTAAGTGGTGGCGGAGAGGGGTTTTAGAGACTGAGTCTTGCTCTGTCACCCGGGCTAGAGTGCAGTGATGCAATCACAGTTCATTGCTGCCCCAAACTCATGCGAAGTAGCTGGGACGACAAGCATGGGGCCACACCTGGCTAATAATACTTATCTTTAAATCTGACAGGGTTGATAAACCCTGTAAATGTGAAACCAACGTAACTTTAAGCCATAATTGATATTAAGAAAATCCTGGAAATCTTCAGGAATTGCGTGCTCTCGGGGTTAGTGGGGAGCCCTGTTCAGGCCTCCTCAGTTTATGAAGGATGAGAAGGCCCAGCATAGAGTGGCCTGCAGTGCCGTGCAGTGGGAAAACCAGCTTGGCTTAGCCCTGCTCCCTCGGGAGGCGCCGCTAAGTCACACGGGCTAGACAGTGGGATTGAACCAAGTGTGCCTGTGGTTGGGGTGTGAGGGCGGGGTGACTGATGCCCCTAGGCCTGGTCCCTGGAGGGCCCTCCTAAGCCCAAAGATAGTCAATGACCATTGAATGTTAAAACCAGCCTGGCTCAGCAGGGGTCAGTGGCTCACACCTGTAATTCCAGTACTTTGGGAGGCCAAGGCGGGTACTTTGAGGCCAGGAGCTAGAGACCAGCTGGGCCAACACAGTGAGACCTCCGTCTCTACAAAAAAATCAAAAAATTAGCCAGGTGTGGCAGTGTGCACCTGTAGTCCCAGCTAGTCAAGAGGAGGTGGGAGGATTGCCTGAACCCAGGAGGTTGAGCCTGCGGTGAGCTATGAGTGCGCCACTGCACTCCAGCCTAGGTGACAGAGACTCTGTCTCAAAAACAAATAAGTAGTAAAGAAAATGCAGAATTAGCTCAAATACTGTAATCAATCTAAAATATCCAACGTATTATTTCAATATGTAATCAGTGCATAAGTTATTCATAAGATGTGGCATTCACCTTTGTTCTTTTTCTTGTTTGTAGAGATGGGTGGGGTCTTGCCGTTGCTCAGGCTGGTTTCAAACTCCAAGCTTCAAGTGATGCTCCTGCCTCAGCCTCCCAAAGTGTTGGGATTACAGGTGTGAACCAATGCCCAGGCTCATTCACCTGGGGTTTTTTGTTTATTTTTGAGACAGGGTCTCACTCTCTCACCCAGGCTGGAGTGCGGTGGTGCAGTCATAGCTCACTGCAACCTCAACCTCCCAGGCTCAAGCTATCCTCCAGCCTCAGCCTCCCAAGCAGCTGGAACTACAGATGTGTGCCACCATGACCTGCTAATTTTTGTATTTTTTGTAGAGATTGGCTCTCCCCGTGTTGTCCTGGCTGGTCCTGAACTGCTGAGCTCAAGAGATCCAGCAGCCTCGGCCTCCCAAGGTGTGGTGGGCTTTTTGCATTCCCTTTTGCACCAGTCCTTTGGCATCTGCTGTGCATAACACACGCAGTGCAATGACCACACCAGCCATGTGTGGCTTGAGGTTCCTGTACCAGGCAGCACAGCTCAGGTGAGACTCACGGCTTCCACACTCCAAAGTGTCATCTTACATGCATGCTCTGGACAACTTTTAAAATGTACAGTTTCCCTAAACTTCAATAGAATGCTTGACTGAATTTATTTTTCCCTCAGTGACTCCAGACTCTTACCAAGACAAGCATCACCCAGACTCTTACCAAGACAAGCATCACCCTTCCGTGCTTCTGGGGTTTTCTGTTTCCCCTGCCCTGTGGGTGTCAGTGAATCTGGTGGTGGTGGTTCCCCCAGGCTGTCTGGATGGCTAGGGAACAGGCATCCAGAGGACCCAGGGTGCCTGCTGCAGCTCAGAGGCAAGCTCGCGTGGGCCTGGCCCACAGCCTGCAGAACTCCACACCCGAGTCCTGTGGGAAATCCGTGGCCTCCATGCCCCCCAGCCGGATCACTCTGACAACCCCCTTATGTCCTCCACCTGATTCTGCCGTTATCAGGGCAGCCGGAGCTCTGTGTGGTCAGATGCTGTAACATGTGGGCCTCAGAGAGCTTCAGCATTCCATCTGTGGCCTCTGCCTCTCAGCACTCCTGGTGTGGCCCCATTCCCTTCCACCCCCTCCTCAGGCTCCACTCTATCCCCACAGGGGCCTCCGTGCCCTCATGTCCTGGCTTTCTGCCCCCAGCCTATAGGACCGGACCTGGGCTATGCTTCCAGGACAGAGCCCTCGAGGAACAAAAGACCCCGAGGGGCCCAGCACTCCAGGCCACTCCTGTCCTTGGGTAAATTCTCGGAGCCCTCACTCACTCACATGGCACCCCCAATCCTCCCGGCCCCTCTATGCCTGCATTTCCAGTGCCACAACCCCCACATACATCTTGACTCTGCCCCCCACCTCCCTCCTCCCACCCTGGGCCTAGCAGCAACTGCACAGCACTCTGCCTCACCCACCCCCTCCCACTGCCACAGCTCACACCTGTGGAGCTCTGCTGACCCCCCCGCCTCCTCCTGCTCCGCCCCGTATAACCCTTGCTGCTCTCTGGGCTCTGAAGCCTCCTCCCATCTCCATTGCTAGCGGTTTTTCTTTTCTTTCCTTTTTTTTTTTTTTTGAGACAGGGTCTTGCTCTGTTGCCCAGGCTGGAGTCCAGTTATAAGCTCTTAGCTCACTGCAACATCTCCCTCAGGCTCAGGCGATCCTCCCATGTCAGCCTCCCAAGTAGCTGGGACTATAGACGGGCACCACCACCATGCCTGCCTGGCTAGTTTTTTTTTTTTTTTTTTTTGAGGAGTCTTGCTCTGTCGCCCAGGCTGGAGTGCAGTGGTGTGATCATGGCTCACTGCAAGCTCCGCCTCTCGGGTTCACACCATTCTCCTGCCTCAGTCTCCTGAGTAGCTGGGACTACAGGCACCCGCTACCATGCCCAGCTAATTTTTTTTTTTTTTGTATTTTTAGTAGAGACGGGGTTTCACCGTGTTAGCCATGATGGTCTCAATCTCCTGACCTCATGATCCGCCTGCCTCGGCCTCCCAAAGTGCTGGGATTACAAGTGTGAGCCACTGCGCCCGGCCCTGCCTGGCTAGTTTTTGTATTTTTTGTAGAGATGGGGTCTTGTTATGTTGCCCAGGCTGGTCCTGAACTCCTGAGCTTAAGGGATCTACCTGCCTTGACTTCCCAAAGTGCTGGGATTACAGGTGTAAGCCACTACGCTGGTCTTGCTGGCAGTTTTCCTCACTGCCTCTCACTGAACTGAGTGTGACCATCTCACTTCCCCGCCACGCCCTCTGCCCTGAGACCTGGGCCTGGCACCCAGGGCCCCTGAGTGAGCAGCAACATCCCCTGGAGTGACAAGGACTCTGTTCCCAGTTTCCCTCCTGCTGGAAACCTGCCCCTCAATTGCTCATCTCAGCCTGCAGTCCCTACACCCCTACTCCAGCCTGTCCCTCAGCCCCCTCCACCCTCCCTTGGGCCTGAGCTCTGGGTGGCAGTGAGGTGGGCGCTGTCGGGAGGCACATGCAGGAGGTGTGACCAAAGACCCCTGGGCTCTCACAGGCCCCTGGCTCTGGGCCCCTGATCACACCTGGTGACACCTGGAAAGTGGCCCCAACTCAGGAGTGAGGCGGGCAAAGGGGCTGAGTGCTGGAGTGTGGCCATGGGACCAGCACATGGCATCTGTGTGAGATGGCATCCCAGGAGACTCGGGGAAGGTGGGACTCTCTGTTTCAGCCTCCAGACTTCCTGTCCGGGTAGGGGGCAACTTCTAAGAGGCCGAGGTGACAAGCACAGCAGTCGTGGCTGTGCTCTCCAGCACAGCACACCGCACCCTGGCCAGCTGTGCTCCCCTGGAGCAGGGCTCTTTACACTCACCACAGTTCGCCTCTGGAGTGTGGGGGTGTTGGTCCTGTCCCCGGATGCCAGCCCGACTGTGGGGTCTAGAGACTGTCATACCATGTCTCTAACAAACCGAATCAGAAATCCTGCCCTGTTGCTAAGTGGCAGGGCAGCGGTGGCCTGCATGGTCCTGCCCTTGCAGCTCAAAGCTGCTTGGGCCTCCTGGGGCCAGGCAGTTTAAATGGAAACAAGGGAGAGCACCAACCCCCAGAGATAAGCCAATAAACGCAACCTGCAAAAGGAGAGAACAGGCAGCAAGAGAAGCGGAGGGAACCCGGGGGGCCTGGAGAGAGAGGCGAGTGTGCAGCAGCCAGGCTGTGGAGCAGAACGGGAGAGGCCGAAGGCTGCGGGCTGGAGAAAAAGGAGGAACTTGCTGGGGGGCTACTGTTCCTGGCAGAGAGAAAGGAGGCCTCTGGAGGTCAGAGAGAGACACAAAGAGAGCAGACAGAGCGAGGGTCAGTGAAAAGGCCAGCACACAGGTGCCTGGGCCCTCTTGGGTCAGGGGGCGTGGGTGCCCAGGCCCTGGCGCTCCCCCCATGAAGGCAGCCTGCTCCCCACGCCTTCTCAGGATGCCTGCGCGGGTATCCTGGCGCTTCCAGGCAGGGAGCCAGCTCTGGGCCTTCTTCCATTGGCCTGGGACGCTGTGCTGCATTTCAGAGAGAGCCATCAGGAGCAGAAGCAACATGCGGGGAGGATGAGCAGGGACGGAGGCTCTACCATGACACTCTCAGCCCCAGCATCTGCTCAGCCCAGTCACCACACTGGAGAGGGAGGAGGCCCTTCAGACCCCGCAGGCCTCTGCATCCTGGGAGTTCTGCGTCTGACTCCCTTCCTGCAATCATCAGAGGGAAGCTGGCCAGGGCTGGCCAAGCCCCTGCGCAGGAACTGGGCCTAGGTGGGGTGCAGGCAGGAAGACCTCCGCCTGCCCCGCTCCCTGGGCACTTCCCCGGATGCTGTACACCACAGGACAGGGATCGAGACTGTCTTTTGAAAAACATATTTAGAGACAGGATCTCACCCTGTCACCCAGACTGGTCTCAAACTCATGGCAAACGATCCTCCCGCTGTGGCGTCCCAAAGTGCTGGGATTATGGATGTGAGCCACGGCGCCCAGCCCCAAACCTTCTTGATTCTGGACTTTGTAAGATGAAGGCCTGAGTGAAGAGGTGGGGAAGAGCTAAGCAGAGGAGCCCTACCCAGCCTGGACCACCCTGGGGCACGCACTCTGCGTCCACCTGACCTGGACGTGCCTCCTAAGGCTGGCAGCGAAGCCCAGGAGCAGAGCCCACGGATGGGCCCTGCAGGTGCTGGGCCGAGACCGACAGACAGGCCTGGCCACTCAGGGCCACGCCGCCGCTGTGCCGCGCCTGCCCCCTCCCCGCCCGCCACCCCCGCCACTGGGGCAGGGACAGCGGGCCCAGGTCTGACCTCGGGTCTCGGGCACTGTCGACGTGGGCAGAGACACGGCCGCAGGGTCCTGGGGCTCGCTCGCTAGCCTCTGCCCGGCACACATGGACTTGAGCATCTGGAAGACGGCGAGGGGGGCCACGTTCAGCTTCAGCAGGTCCACCAGGATCCTGGCGGGGACAGACGCGGGGCCGGTGAGCCCTCTCCGCCTGGCGCGGCCACCTCCCTGAAGACCCGACAAGGACGGGGACAGGGGCGCTGGGGGCTCCTCCCGACGAGTGGGACCGGGGGACCCGGAGAGCAGAGGTCGGGGTGTCTGGCGAGGATGCGGCCCCCTCCCGCCCCGCTCACTTGAACACGTCGGGGTCAATGGCGCCGCCCGCCGCCTGCGCCAGCTCGTACAGCTCCATCTCCTCGGTGCTCAGCACCTTCTTCCGCCGCAGCGCCAGCTTCTGCCGGGCCGCCTCCAACCCCGCGGGCGCCCCGGACCCTAGCCCAGGCCCTGCGCCCGGCGCCGCCATCCGCGCGGCCCGAGGAAAGGTGCGCCCCCGCCGCGCCCCCTAGCGGCTCCGCCCACTGCGCTCTCCCTGCAGCGCCAGCGTCCTGCCTCCCAGGCGGCCCCGGCGGGAGCGGCGGGAGCGGCGGGAGGGCGGGCCGGGGACGGGGCCGCCTCCGCGGCGTCATTGGAATCTAACAGTTACTGGGCGCTCCAAGTGTGCTGAGCGGCGCGCTAGGGGTCGGGGGTGGCATGGCGGACTGCAGGGGCCCGCTGCTTGGCGGTCAGGGCCTCCCCGATGGACTGAATTGATCGTGCTCGCTTAGATGGCAGCACCCGGCCCAGTGTTAGGCATACATTGGGCGCTCAGTAAATGCCTCTTACAAGAAAGTGTGCAATTTCCTGGTCCGCGCCGGTGCACCGCTAGGGGTCGCTCCTCGGCGGGGGGGGGGGGGCACTAATTAACGACCTGTTTACGCGCACGCGCATTCCTTGCGGGGGAGAAATTGCGTGAGCCCTACCTCGAGGCGCCGGAGGCCACCACAACGCAGGCGCATTCAGCTGCGGACCACCCCCTCCCCCCGCACTCCTGCCTCGCCACTTCCCGTCCTCGCCCGGCAGGCCTTCGCTTTGCGCACGCGCCGTGTGAGGTAACGGCCCAGAGAGGTAGAGGCGCTTTTCCCGCCCGGCTGCGGGGCGTGGCTCTGCGCGCAGCTTGATGACGAAGTTTCGGCGCCGTGGCGGAATGGCGGCTTCTACCTCTGAGGCGGGCGACGCTATGGGTGTCACAGGTGAGTGGGGCGGGACGCGCGCGTGAGACAGTCCGGCGCCCTGGGGCCTTCCCCGAGCCGCTGCGGAGGCCATGTCCGTTCCTCCGCGAGCCCCAGGACTCTGGCCGGCCTGGCGGCTTTGCCCAGGCCGGGCAGGCGGGGGAGTGGAGAGCCCCGGCTGAGTCTTCCTGCCACCCCCCTTGGCCATGCCTTTGTGTCACCTTCCCTCGCGGCTCCTGCACTCTGTCCTAGTCCGGTAGGTGTTCGTTGAAAGTTAACTTTCCTTGAAGGAATTGAGGGAAGGAGAGCTTTGTGTTGAAGTTGAGCTTTGGGCTTAACAGGTGGTGTGGGAGGAACAGCCAGGTGTGGGTCCCAGCTCGACCCTTCCCATGTGTGCTCGACTTCTCCCAGCTTTGGTTTCGGAGGGTCCCGAAGCCCAGTTGGCGGGAGAGTTGGAAACAGGTGGGCGCGTGCTGCTGAGGGAGATCTTGGCCTGACAGAATTTGCTTGGAATGATTGGCATTGCCCAAGGGTTGTCGCTCTCAGGAAAACAAAACAAAAAAGACGGGATCCGAAGCAGCTCCTGGAGAAAATAGGTGTTGGAGAGGCGCGATGAAGCGGACGCTAGATGCATGGCAGGCAGAGACCTGTGACGGGGGAGGGTGGCTATGGCAGGGTCAGAGAACAGGGGTGTGGGAGACACTTCTTGGGAATTCCCGGGTTGGAATATCCTCTCTTGGAAATTTCCTAGAAATTCTTCTGGGCCTCATTCTTTCAGTCGCTGCCCATGAAAGCTTCTTCTGAGCAGAGATGCTCTCCACTTCATCATCCGCTAGAGCTCCGCGCTTATCCAACAGTCCACAGCTGCTTTGATCATTTTGCAGTAGTGCAGTGTTTTCTTGATCAAGTGCCTTAGGACTGAGGCTTTTTTCTTTAACACTGCAATTGATAGCTAGGTTAAGAATTGAGGCCGGGCTCAGTGGCTCACACCTGTAATCCCAGCACTTTGGGAGACCGACGCGGGTGGATCACGAGGTCAGAAGTTCAAGACCAGCCTGGCCAAGATGGTGAAACCTCGTCTCTACTAAAAAATGCAAAAATTAGCCGGGCGTGGTAGTGGGCGCCTGTAATCCCAGCTACTTGGGTGGCTGAGGCAGAGAATTGCTTGAACCCGGGAGGCGGAGGTTGCAGTGAGCTGAGATCGCGCCACTGCACTCCAGCCTGGGTGACAGAGCGCAGAGGGAGACTCCGTGTCAAAAAAACAAAAAAAAGAAAAGAAAAAAAGCGGCGGGGCACGGTGGCTCACGTCTGTAATCCCAGCACTTTGGGAGGCCAAGGCGGGTGGATCACGAGGTCAGGAGTTGGAGACCAGTCTGGCCAACATAGTGAAACCCCGTCTTGACTAAAAATACAAAAATTAACTGGGTGTGATGGCATGTGCCTGTAATCCCAACTACTCTCGAGGCTGAGACAGGAGAATTGCTTGAACCAGGGAGTTGGAGGTTGCAGTGAGCCGAGATCACGCCAGGGGACTCCAGCTTGGCCACGGAGCGAGACTCCATCTCAAAAAAGAATTGAAAAAGCCTGCACTTTGGGAGGCGGAGGCAGTGGATCACTTGAGGTCAGGAATTTGAGATCAACCTGGCCACCATAGGGAAACCCGCCTCTACTAAAAATAGAAAAATTAGCCAACCTTGGTGGCAGGCTCCTGTAATCCCAGCTACTCGGGAGGCTGAGGCACTAGAACCTTTTGAACTTTGGAGGTGGAGGTTGCAGTGAGATGATGGAGTGAGACTGTCAAAAATAAAATAAAATAAAATAAAGGCCGGTGCAGTGGCTGATGCCTGTAATCCCACCGCTTTGGGAGACCGAGGGGGGCAGGTCATGAGGTCAGGAGATTGAGACCATCCTGGCTAACACGGTGAAACCCAGTCTCTACTAAAAATACAAAAAAATTAGCTGGGCGTAGTGGCGGGGACCTGCAGTCCCAACTACTCAGGAGGCTGAAGCAGGAGAATGGGGAGAACCCGGGAGGCGGAGCTTGCAGTGAGCTGAGATCAGGCCACTGGACTACAGCCTGGGCGACAGAGTGAGACTCTGTCTCAAAAAAAAAAAAAGAAATTGAAAAATCTTGGGAGATATTCCTATTGCCAAGTGGCACAAAGGCAGAGATTCCTCTCTCCTCTCACTCTGCAACTGCCTACATGGCCTCTTTACACCCAGCCTTTCTTCCTCCACAGACTGCCAGGTGCCACCCCAGTGCCTTTACTTGTGCAGTGGGCAGAGCTGGGCCAGGAAAACTAACTAGCCCACCAGTGGGACTTGGCAGACTTCCTGTCTGTGAAGTCTAGATCTGAGCATTTTTCATTTCTGACCTCAGTGGGCTGAGAGGTGGGAATTTGGAAAGCTGGTCTTAGTTTTCTTTCTTTTTTTTTTCATTTTTTGAGACAGAGTTTCCCTCTGTCACCCCGGCTAGGGTGCAGTGATGCGATCTTGGCTCACTGCAGCCTCCGCCTCCTGGTCTCAAGCATTTCTCATGCCTCAGCCTCCCGAGTTGCTGGGACTACAGGTGCCCACCACCACACCTGGCTAATTTTTGTATTTTTAGTAGAGATGGGGTTTTGCCATGTTGGCCAGACTTGTCTCGAGCTCCTGGCCTCAAGTAATGTGCCCACCGTGGCCTCCCAAAGTGCTGGGATTACAGGCATGAGTCACGGTGCCCAGCCTTTGATCCTAGTTTTCTGATGGTTCATTCGAAGGCTCCCTTGGCAGAGCTTGCTCTTAGCCTCCATTCATTGCATAGCGCACAGGTAATATGGAGGGGATTTGCCCCTGTCTCAGAGTTTTGTGAGGTGGTCTTTGTATTGGAATCTTGGTTCTGCCACTTAGTTGCTGGGTGGGGGTGAGTGAGTTATCCCATATCTGCCTCTCCTTCATCATCTGTACTGACCTGCAGTCATAGTACATCTGTACCCATAGGGTTGTTGTGAGGATGGTTTTTCTGTTCTTGTATGACGAACTTAGCAGCTTAAACCAGCACCCGTTATTATCTCATAGTTATGTATGCAGAAGTCCAGGCAGGCTCAGCTGTGCATTACAAGACTAAAATCAAGGTGTTGGCAGCTTTGCTCTTACCTGGAAACTCTAGGGAAGAAGCTGCTTCCAGGTTTATTTGGGTTGCTGGTAGAATCCAGTTCTTTGGAGTTGTAGAACTAGGGTCTTTGTTTCCTTGCTGGCTGTCAGCTGGGGACTACTCTGTAACTTCAGGTCCACTAACTTAAGACTCTAATTGTATGTGCAAAATGCCGTCACAGCAGCACCTAGATGAGTATTTGATTGAACAAACGGGTCAGGAATCTTGGGCTGCTATCTTTAGAATTTTGCTTACCACTGAGGATTAAATGAGGAGATATAGAGAGAGCACTTAGAGTGAGTCCTGGTATATGACAAATGCTGTACGAGCATTACCAAGAATTCAGCACCACAACTTGGCTCTGAAGCTGGCCACTGTGGGCTGCAGAACAGTGTTTCTTTTTTTTTTTTTTTTTGAGACGGAGTCTTGCTCAGCCTTCCAGGCTGGAGTGCAGTGGTGTGATCTCAGCTCACTGCAACCACCTTTTCTTGGGTTCAAGTGATTCTCTGGTCTCAGCCTCCTGAATAGCTGGGATTATAGGCACCTGCCATCATGCCTGGCTAATTTTTGTATTTTCGTAGAGACAGGGTTTCACCATGCTGGGCAGGCTGGTCTTGAACTCCTGACCTCAGGTGATCCTCCCGCCTCAGCCTCCCAAAGTACTAGGATTACAGGCAGGAGCCACTGCACCCAGCTGAGAACAGCGTTTCCATAAAAGATGGGAATTGCTGGCCGGGCGTGGTGGCTCACACCTGTAATCCCAGCGCTTTGGGAGGCTGAGGTGGATAGAGCACTTGAGTCTGGGAGTTCAAGAGCAGTCTGAGCAACATGATGAAACCCCCATCTTTACAAAAAGTACAAAAATTAGCTGGGCTTGGTGATGTTTGCCTGCAGTCCCTGCTAGTTGGGAAGCTGACGCAGGAGGATTACTTGAGCTCAGGAATTTGAGGTTGCAATGAGCTATGATCACACCACTGTACTGCAGCCTGAGCGACCAAGCAAGACCCTGTCTCTAATCAATAAATAAGACATGAGAGGCCGGGCGCGGTGGCTCAAGCCTGTAATCCCAGCACTTTGGGAGGCCGAGACAGGCGGATCACGAGGTCAGGAGATCGAGACCATCCTGGCTAACACGGTGAAACCCCGTCTCTATTAAATACAAAAAAACTAGCCGGGCGAGGTGGCGGGCGCCTGTAGTCCCAGCTACTTGGGAGGCTGAGGCAGGAGAATGGCGTGAACCCGGGAGGCGGAGCTTGCAGTGAGCTGAGATCCGGCCACTGCACTCCAGCCTGGGTGACAGAGCAAGACTCCGTCTCAAAAAAAAAAAAAAAAAAGACATGAGAATTGGTAACGTAATGTGTGTTGCGTTACACAGATATTCTCCTGGGCATTGTGAAACTATGTAATATTTTATTAGGGCCAGGTGCAGTGACTCACACCTGTAACCCCAACACTTAGGAGGCCAAAGCAGGAGGATCAGTGGAGGCCAGGATCCTGGGCATCATAGCCTGACAAACTACCCTGGGCAACATAGTGAGACCCTGTCTCTAAAAAGAGAAAAGAAGAAAATTAGCCGGGCATAGTGGCATGTGCCTGTACTCAGAAGCCTGAGGTGGGAGGATTGCTTGAACCCGGGAGTTTGAGGTTGCAGTCAGCTATGATTGTGCTGTCGCATTCTAGCCTGGGCAACAGAATGAGACCCTGTCTCTCAAAAACTAATACAAAAAGATTCTGCTGTGTTGCAGATGTTGAGATTTTTGTCCTTGTTTTTCCACAGTGGCTTGCTAAGAAGCCCGTTTTCAACTTTCCACTGGAGGCTGCTATGGCGTTCCCTCACCTCCAGCAGCCCAGCTTTCTACTGGTAAGTATCAACTGCTTGCATGAGTGTCAGTGTGGCCATAGTTCTGTAGCTGTGGGACTTGAGTGTTCTTCCCACTGACTTGAAGAACTCTGTAGTGGTTGTTTTTTAGGGGCATGTGATGGAAACCATGCCAGACTCCTTAAGCTTGACTGTGCTTCCTTATTACTACAGGACCTTGGGGTTACGCACCCTCTGTGCTCTGGGTTTTCTCATACAAGACAAGTTCATTCAAATTCTATTTTCTCTACTTCCCAAGGGTATGAGGAGGAGGAGGAGCAAGTGAGAAGGATGCATATCAGAATGTTCATGACCTGTAAATTCTTAAATAGATATGAAGCATTCTAATAATCAGTCATAACAGTCATCAGTGAAAAATGGAGACACTGTTGTGCTGGGGGCTGCTAGGTTGCACTTTAAGTATTAAACATGATGCTGAGAACTGGTTACAGTAGCTCATGCCTGGAGTTCCAGCTACTGAGGAGACTGATGCAGGAAGATTACTTGAGCCCAAGAGTTTGAGACCAGCGTGGGCAACATGGTAGACTCAAAAAGAACAGAAAAAAAAATGATACTGAGAAGTGAGAAGTTAGGTATGAGGCAAGTATTGGCGATGAAAGTTCCTAATTTTAGTTCTTTGGAGGTGTTTTTGTAAACATTTATGTGGAAGGACATTCTTCCTCAGTGTACCCCACTAGAGTCAGCAGGTCTGGCCCATGGCTCAGGTCTCTCTCAAGTGCTGTGAAATCCACCCTCATTTGGAGGTAGACAAGGCCTTAGATGTCCTTTGGCAGAGCTCTCTAGGTTGAAATTCTAGCCGTTTCTCCTGATCTTAATCTATTTGCACAGATGCCCTTTTTCTCTTTGTAGTCAGGGTGCTTTCCTCACATCCCATGACTAGGTAGATTTCATTAGTCCTTGTCCTGAGTCTTTTCTGGTCTCTCCATTGCCTTCATGATTAGTGTCTACTTGGCTGAAGCCATCTATAATTTTTGTCTGCCCTGTGTTTTAAGATAATTAGTTTAGTGGATTTACTGTCTGCTGAATAAAGAACAGCTCATTTAAGAGAGCTTCTGCCATATCCCTAATGTTATTGGGCGTTCTTATTGGTGATCACAATGGTGTCATCATGGTGGTCCATCAGGTTGGAAATTTCCAGTTGATGTGTACAAACTCAGTGGTACTCTGGTTTGTAAGGGGTGCCCTTACACAATCAAGATCCTCTTCTGGCTCTGGGACTGGCTCTGGGGCCAGCCCTGCTTAAGAATTGGCAGAAGTCAGTCCCCTTACACAATCAAGATCCTCTTCTGGCTCTGGGGCCGGTTCTGGGTCCAGCCCTGCTTAAGGATTGGCAGAAGTCAGTCCTGTTCTGACCATGTGCAGCCCTCTGAGGGGCACTGGGAAACAAGCCCGACAGTTCCGGGTCCAGAGAGCATCGAACTGTGGCCTCTCCTAGTAGGACTCTTTGGGCCACTGATGCACATGAGAGGCTGGGGAAGCAGGCCAGTGATTATGTGTCTGACTCAACCTATTGCTTGGATTTCTATTTGACTCAAGCCAGAGTATCACGAAAAGCTGCAGAGTGAATGTCCTTGTGATTTTTTTGCTTTGTTCTATCTCCTAGGCTAGCCTGAAAGCTGACTCTATAAATAAGCCCTTTGCACAGCAATGCCAAGACTTGGTTAAAGTCATTGAGGATTTTCCAGCAAAGGTACAGCTCTGCTAATGTCTCTCTTTGGAGCATGTCTTATACATTCCTTGAAGAACTTTATTATAATTCCTAATTTCCCTCCCTGCCCCAACCCCAAGCACTGCCTGGCACAGAGTGCTGGCCCTTATCATGACCATTATGTTATAGACGCATTTAAACATGTGAACTTATAGATCAGGGGTTCTCAGCCACAGGTGCCCTGTCCCTCAGGGGACACTTGGCAATGTCAGAGACATTTTTGGTTGTCACATCTGGAGGTAGATGGGGAGTGTGTGCTACTGGCATCTAGGAAGTAGAGGCCAGGGTTGCTGGAAACATCCTGCAAAGCACAGGACAGCTCCCTGCGGCAAAGAAGTATCTAGCCCAAAATGTCAATAGCACCAAGGTTGAGAAACCCTGATGTAAATGCAAAAATATGTATTTAAATCACACCTGGAATTGTCAAGCCCAGGAAGCCGGCCTAGGCAAGGAGTTCGTACCAAATGGCAATAGGTCAGTTCGGTTTTAGGGGCTTCACTCTGGGAAGGATGTTGCTTTCCTTTCTGATAGAGCGTCCTTCAAGTCAAAAGTTTCCAACACTTTCTAAAGAATCTTTTGGGGTGGTGACTCATGCCTGTAATCTCAACACTTTGGTAGGCCGAGGTGGGAGGATCACTTAAGCCCAGGAGCTCAAAACCAGTCTAGGAACATACTGAGAACCTATCTCTACAAGAAATTTAAAAATTAGCTGAGTGTGGTGGTGTGTGCCTACTCAGGACGCTGAGGTGGGAGGATTGCTGGAAACCAGGAAGTCAAGGCTGCAGTGAGCCATGATTGCATCACTGCACTCCAGCCAGGGCAACAGAGTGAGACCTTGTCTCAAAACATACATATTTTATTTATTTATTTAATTTTATTTTTAATTTTCTTCATTGTTTCTGTTTATTTTTTGTTTTTTTCTTAATTTAGTCTTGTATCACACACACAAAATGTGTTTTGATCAGAGGCTGACTTACTTAACTGGCCCAAGTCTAAAGCGGCGCTGCTTGGTATGCCACGTACCCCACTGGAAGAACCCAAAGCTGCTCTTGTTGGCACCAGGATTCCTTTGGGTGCAGGACTGATCCCATAGGTCTCAGCCAGGGAGTGGCCTCCTCAGGGGGAGCTAGGCAGCAGGTAGTGCAGGACTAGAGCTGCGGCAGGAGTGGGTGCTGGTCCTGCCCGCAGCCTCACCACACATTGTTTCAGGAGCTGCACACCATCTTCCCATGGCTGGTAGAGAGCATTTTTGGCAGCCTAGATGGTGTCCTCATTGGCTGGAACCTCCGCTGCTTACAAGGGCGTGTGAATCCTGTGGAGTACAGCATCGTGATGGAATTTCTTGACCCTGGGTAGGTAGATTCGTCACTGGAGAGAGGCTGGGTGATTCCTCATGGTGATTCCACCTTTAAACCACTCTCTGAATTTTTTATGATTGAGAAGCAATCAAAGCAGGATAATTTGCAGCTCATTTGCTTTTTTGTGTGTTTGTTCAATTTCATGTTCAGTGGCCCAATGATGAAGTTGGTTTATAAGCTTCAAGCTGAAGACTATAAGTTTGACTTTCCTGTCTCCTACCTGCCTGTAAGTAAACCACAGTGGCGAGAGTGGTGCTCGGAGCAGTGGGCCTTGCACAGCCCTGTGGTGATGGGCAATCTCCTCCAGTCCTCTGAGGGCAAATTGAGGAGTGATTTGTTCCTGGGGTATGAGAGGCAAAGGAAATGGGTATTGCATGGCTGCTACCCTTGCTGTCTGTAGCTTTTTATGAGATGGTAGGAGAAGTTCTAAGCAAAGACTCTTGTTCAGGCACTGCTGAGAGGCAGGGCACTGTCCCCACAGATGGGTTCTGTGTGTGGGTCTCTTCCCCAGTGGCCTTCCCAAAGTGCTGCTGTGCATGTGGGGCACTGCGTATCGGGCACTGCGCACCAGCACCTGCCTGCAAGCCTCACTGCCTCTCTCTGCAGGGTCCTGTGAAGGCGTCCATCCAGGAGTGCATCCTCCCTGACAGTCCCCTGTACCACAACAAGGTCCAGTTCACCCCTACTGGGGGCCTTGGCCTGAACCTGGCCCTGAGTATCCTTTGGTGGCCCTGAGGTAGGGAGGCTGTGGGTGGCCCAGCACTTGACACTGTGGGGGTTGCTCATCAACCCTGCTTGTTTGCCCCTGACGCTGCCCTCAGATCCGTTCGAGTATTACATATTCTTCTTTGCCCTGAGCCTCATCACTCAAAAGGTAGGGAAGAGATGCCTTTAGCTGGGAGAGGTTGGACCATGACCCAGGGCTTCCCTGCACTTGTTGGCCAGGCAGCGTCCGGAGCCCATGCTAACAACTAGCTTGGTTTTCCAGCCACTCCCTGTGTCCCTCCACGTCCGTACTTCAGACTGTGCCTATTTCATCCTGGTGGACAGGTACCTGTCGTGGTTCCTGCCCACCGAAGGCAGTGTGCCCCCGCCACTCTCCTCCAGCCCAGGCGGGACCAGCCCCTCACCACCTCCCAGGTAAGGCTGCCCTTTGTTAAGACCTGGCTCTTCCATAAGGGAGTGGCCTGGTCAGTTGCATCGCCCACGGGGACAATGTTGTCACCCTTTGTCCAGGGTTCCCCGATTTTTCTTATGCCTCATTCCCCACCCCTAGCTGTCTTAGCACAGATGGGGGGGGTGTGGAGGGCAGTCTGTCCTTAGTTTTCAGTGTCTTTGGCCATCACTGAAGCTATCAGGTCCCTGGAGGCCTCCCCGGCCTTCATGGGAATGTGTTGTGTTGTGTGTGGAGCAGCCCTCCCCACAGGCAGTGTCTGAGCTGGGGAGCAGGGCGGAAAGGTTGTCCTACGAGAAAAAACATGGAAATCTCTACGGGCCCCAGGAGCAGGTCGAAGGGGAGGCCCTGGGCCAAAGAGCCTGTTGTGCCAGTCCAAACAGGCTGAGCCTGATGCCCGCCTGCACAGGTAGGGAGTGTAAACCAGGGGCTCTCATGCCTGACTGTCCTGGGTCCTCAGTGGGCCCTAACGCAGGGCCTCTTGGCCGACTTCCCAGGAGACCCTCTTGCCCCTGCAGCAGCTGCCTATGCACCTCTGACCCTCCTTAATCTCACTGGCCCGTCGCCTTCCCTGGGAAGCTGCATGCAGGCCCCTTCCTGCAGGTGCTGGCCCACCCCAGCTCTGCTGGCATATGCAAGGCAGGCCAGGCCTTTACCTGCAATTCACACATGTGGACAGATTCCCCAGAGGGTGGAGGGGAGAAAGGGAGCGGCAGGGAGGAGACGCTGCCCGGTTGGCGGCAGTGATCAGTGACCCTGAAATGTTGCTGATCCTGTGGAGGACTTGGAGGCGAGGCAGATTCACACCCTCTCAGATGCACAGTCCAGCTGCCAAGCGGTTTTTGATGCCTTGTTTTAACTTTTTGGGTTTTTTAATTTAATTTTTTATTTTAGAAATTATATATGTAGGCTGGGAGCGGTGGCTCACACCTGTAATCCCAGCACTTTGGGAGGCCGAGGCGGAGGGATCGCCTGAGATCAGGAATTCGAGACCTCCCTGGCCAATATGGTGTAACCTTGTCTCTACTAAAAGTACAAAAATTAGCTGGGCATGGTGGCAGGTGCCTGTAATCCCAGCTACTCGGGAGGCGGAGGCGGGAGAATCACTTGAACCCAGGAGACGGAGGTTATGGTGAGCTGAGGTTGCACCACTGCACAAAAAAGAAAAAAAAAGTGTATGTATGGTTTGAGTTTTTTTTCTTTGGAGACAGAGTCTCACTCTGTTGTCCATGTTGGAGTGGTGCAGTGGCACAATCTCGGCTCACTGCAACCTCCGCCTCCTGGGTTCAAGAGATTCTCCCGCCTCAGCCTCACGAGTAGCTGGGATTACAAGCACAGGTCAGCATGCCCGGTTATTTTTTGTATTTTTTTGTAGAAACAGTTTCACCTGTTGGCCAGGCTGGCCTCAAACTCCTGACCTCAGGCAATCTGTCTGCCTCGGCCTCAGACAAAGTGCTGGGATTACAGGTGTGAGCTACTGTGCCCTGCCTTTTTTTAAATTTAATTTAATTTAATTTTTTTTGAGACAGTGTCTGGCTTGGTTTTCCAAGCTGGAGTGCAGTGTTGTGATCACAGCTCACTGCAATGTTGACCTCCTGAGCTCAAGTGATCCTCCCACTTCAACCTGCCAAGTAGCTGGTACTGTAAGCATGCACCCCCACACCCAGCTTTTATTTTATTTTTTTGTAAGATGGGTCTTGCTATGTTGCCCAGGCTGCTCTAGAACTCCTGGGCTCAAGCCATCCTCCTGCCTCAGCCTTCCAAAGTTCAGGGATTACAGGCATGAACCACCACACTGGTCCATTGTGGGCTTTTTTTTTTTTTTTTTTTTTGACAGGGTCTTGCTCTAGTTGCCCAGGCTGGAGTGCCGTGGCCCTGTCTCTGCTTCTAGTGATTCTCCTGGCTCAGCCTCCCGAGTAGCTGGGACTACAGGTGCCTGTCACCACGCCCAGCTAATTTTTGTATCTTTAGTAGAGACAGGGTTTCACCATATTGACCAGGCTGGTCTTGAACTCCTGACCACAAGTGATCTGCCCGCTTTTACCCCCTAAAGTGCTGGGATTACAGGTGTGAGCCACCACTCCTGGCCTAGCCATTATGTATTTTTAAAGACTGTCTTACTCTGTCACACAGGCTGGAGTACAGTGTCACAGTCATCACTTGGTGGCACAATCATCACTCAAGCCAGCCTGTCACCTCAGTGACTACAGGCACGTGTCACCACAGCCAGCTAATTAAAAAAAATTTTTTTTTTCTTGCAGAGATATGAGGATGCCTCGCTGTGTTGCCCAGGCTGGTCTTGAACTCCTGGCTTCAGCAGTCTTCCTGCCTCAGCTTCCCAAATAGCTGGAATTACAGGTGCAAGCCACCACACCTAAGTTTTTATTTTGGAATAACTTCAGACTTACAGAAAAGTTTCCATGCATGATAAAAATAACTTGCAGGCCGAGCAGGGTGGCTCACGCCTGTAATCCCAACACTTTGGGAGGCCAACGTGGGAGGATCGCTTGGGACCAGGAATTCGAGACCAGCGTGGGCAACGTCGGGAGACCTCATTTCTACAAAAAATAAAATTAGCCAAGTGTGGTGATGTGCAGCTATGGTCCCAGCTACTCAGGTGGCTACCTCAGGAGCCTGAGGTGGGAGGATCACTTGTGCCCAGGAGCAGTGAGCTGTGAGCTGTGAGTGTGCCACTGCACTCTAGCCTGGGGTAACAGAACAAGATCCTGTCTCAGAAAAAAAAAAAAAGAAACTTTCATAGACCCTTCACCCAGATTTCCAAATTGTTAACACTGTGCTGCATCTGTTGTTTTCGACCTCTATTGTATGTGTTTTTTTCTCTAAGCCAATATGAGTAAGCTAAAGGATATGACACCGCTTGACCTCTTAATATTTCAGTGTATTTCCTAGAAGCGAATGCATTATCCTATATAGTCACAGTGCCTATAACCACACCAGAAAGTTAGTATTGCCACCAGGCCACACATTGTGTGCAGTGATGCCTCACAGGCTCACCCACTGTATGCAGTGATATTTCTAGTCCCCTTCAGTCAGGAATGGTCCCTTGCCTTTCTGTCTTTCCTGACCTTGACTCCTCCAGAGCATGCGGCCACCCCTTAGGCTGTCTGGTATTTGGTGATGACTAGGCCTAGCACAGGCTTTGTTGGCAGGAGCACCATAGTGGGACACCTGGTCCTTGCCAAGTGCCCTTTATCAGCGGGTGAAAAAGGTGTCGGTCAGGTTTTTCCACTGTAAAATAATTACTTTGTGCCCAGATTAAATAGTAATGAGGCTGAGCACCGTGGCTCATACCTGTAATCCCAGCACTTTGACAGGCTGAGGTGGGCGGATCACTGGAGCTCAGGAGTGTGAAATCAGCCCAGGCAATGTAGCAAAATCCCATTTCTACCAAAAATTTAAAAATTAGCCAGGCGCGGTGGCGTGTGCTTGTAATCTCAGCTACTTGAGAGACTGGGGTGGGAGGATTGCTTGTACCCAGGAGGCGGAGGTGGCAGTGAGCCAAGATCATGCCCGTATACTCCAGCTTGGGCTACAGAGTGAGATCATATCTCAAAAACAAACAAAAAAACATCAGTAGTGAGAGCCTGGGCAACATAGCACAAAACTGTTTTAGCCAGTCGGACACAGTGGCTCACGCCTATAATCCGCAGCACCTTGGGAGGCTGAGGTGGGCAGATCACCTGAGGTCAGGAGTTTGAGACCAACCTGGCCAATATTGTGAAACCACATCTCTACTAAAAATATAAAAATTGGCCAGCCATGGTGGCACATGCCTGCAGTCCCGGCTACTCGGGAGGCTGAGGCAGGAGAATCGCTTGAATCCAGGAGGTGGAGGCTACAGTAAGCTGAGATTGTGCCATTGCACTCCAGCCAGGCATGGTGGTGTTGGTCCCAGCTACTTGGGAGGCCTAAGTCTAGGAGGTTGAGGTTGTAGTGAGCTGTGATTGCATCACTGCACTCCAGCCTGGGCAACAGGATAAGATCCTGTCTCAAAAAAAAAAAAAATTTTGATAACGAGGATTTACCAGAAAGATGTATGGAGACTATGTAATTATCACTAGTATTAACATCCACTTTTGATTCTCCCCTTTTTTCAAATTGATTTTATTTGCAGACAAGGTCTTATTCTCTTACCCCAGGCTGGAGGGCAGTGGTACGATCTCTGCTCACAGCAGCCTCAACCTCCTGGGCTCAAGTTATCCTCCCATCTCAACCTCCCAAGTGTCTGGGACTACAGGCAGGCATACCACTCCTGGCTATTTTTTTTGTTTTTTTGTGGAGACAGGGTTTTGCCATGTTGCTCAGGCTGGAAATTTCTTAATTTTTTAGAAACAGGGTCTTGCTCTGTCACCCCAGGCTGGCATGAAGTTGGCATGATCGTTTGTCACTATAGCCTCAACTTGTGGGCCCAGACCATTCTTCCTCCTCAGCGTTCTAAGTAGCTAGGACTACAGGCACCTGCCACCAGGCCCTGCTGTTTTATGTTTCAATGTTTTTGTGGAGATGGATTCTCACTTTGTTGCCCAGGCTGATCTCAAATGCCTGGCCTCAAGAAATCCTCCTGCCTTGGTCTCCCAAGGTGCTGGGATTACAGGTGTGAGCCCCCATGCCCAACCTCGCTGTTGAGGTTGACCAAATTAGCTATTAATAGGGCAGTTACCAAATGGTGGTTCTCTAACTTCATCCCTCCACTGATTAATGGGTCAGTGGTCACTGTGGTAAGGAGGACTTCTCTCTGTGTTATTGATTTATTCAGGTATATCAGTGTGATCAGGGGCTGGGGGGAGGGGCATTGTGCTATTGAGCAACTTTAATCTGTCCCTGCTCTCCTTGATTTTGAGATCCAGATTGCCCCTGGCTAGGCCAGCAGGAGCCTGTAACTCGGGCCTATTTCTGTGTCTCCCTCAGGACACCAGCCATGCCCTTTGCTTCCTATGGCCTCCACCACACTAGCCTCCTGAAGCGACACATCTCTCATCAGACGTCTGTGAATGCAGACCCCGCCTCCCACGAGATCTGGAGGTCAGAAACTCTGCTCCAGGTGAGAGTCGAGCTGGTCAAAAGAAACTGTTCAGCCAGCCAGGCGCAGTGGCTCACGCCTATAATCCCCAGCACTTTGGGAGGCCGAGGTGGGCAGATCACCTGAGGTCAGGAGTTTGAGACAACCTGGTCAACATGGTGAAACCACGTCTCTACTAAAAATACAAAAATTGGCCAGCCATGGTGGCACATGCCTGCAGTCCCAGCTACTCGGGAGGCTGAGGCAGGAGAATGGCGTAAACCCGGGAGGCGGAGCTTGCAGTGAGCTGAGATCCGGCCACTGCACTCCAGCCTGGGTGACCGAACTAGACTCCATCTCAAAAAAAAAAAAGAGAGAGAGAAAAAAGAAACTGTTTAGCCACCTTCCACTATGTGGGACAGAGTCCCAGAGATGGCCCCTCAGCCTGGGGCTGATTTTAAATTGTTGATATTTTGCTGCTATGACAATTTAGAAAACATGAAAATAGATCTACCCACCCTTCTAACTTACATGTCATTGATGGTGTTTTTCATCCCAGGATCCCCGTCCATGGAATTTGTTTTGTTTTGCCTGCGGTGATATGATTGTCGCAGGGTCTTTTGGTTTCTGCCTCCCGTGTTGTTGGAGATGTTTCCTGTGATTACCATTATGTGGATATTAAGCCCTGCCCCAGTAGCATTTTTATGACACTGAATGGTGAGGGGTCTGTGCAGCCTTCACAGGCCTTCCATTGATTCAGGGGATCCAAGTAGTAGGTGACAGATTTCCTTGTCTGCCCAGAGGGGCTCCAGCCTGTCAGGATGGTATGGCCTGGCTCACTCACTGAGTGCTGGCCAGCTCCCAGGTCCTGGCTGTGTCTTCTAGGCACACATCAGAGAGCTTCAGCAGGTGCTGCTTGTGACGCTGGATCCTGGGGCTGACTTGGTAGCCACAGCCTTGCTGTTGACAGCCTGGCCTGTAGATGAGATAGGATTCCGTCTTCACCTTCTATATAACTCCTAGGATTTGGAGTGCTGCGCTTTTTGAAGCCTCCACACCATTTCACAGCATCCTCGCAGGGTGGAATGGTAAGAGCCGTTGCCCCTGTTCACAGAGGGGACCGTGATGCCCAGCTGACTCTTGGCTGTGTGGACTGTGGGCTGTGCTGGCCATGAAGAGGGCAGGAGATGGTGACACAGGGCTTATAGGGCAGAACTGGAAGGTACTGCTGTTTCCTGGACCAAAGCTTTGGGGTTTTTTTTGTTTTTTTTTTTTTTTTTTGAGATGGAGTCTCCCTCTGTTGTCCAGGCTGGAGTGTGGTGGCACAATCTTGGCTCACTGCAGCCTCCACCTCTCAGGTTCAAGTGATTCTCCTGCCTCAGCCTCCCAAATAGCTAGGATTCCAGGTGCCCGCTGCCACGCTCAGCTAATTTTTGCATTTTTACTAGAGATGGGGTTTCACCATGTCTTGAACTCCTGACCACAAGTGATCCATTTACCTCAGCCTCCCAAAGTGTTGAGATTACAGGCGTGAGCCACCATGCCCAGCCCTTTTTGTTTTTTTAATTAAGAAAAAAATTTTAATTATAAGATATACATAACATAAAATTTATTGTCTTAACCATTTTCAAGTGTACAGTCAGTAGTGTTAAATATATTCATGTTATTGTGCATCCGATCTCCAGAATGCTTTTCTTCTTGCAAAACTGAAACTGAATCAGCCCGGGCGCAGGGGCCTCACACCTCTAATCTTAGCACTTTGGGAGGCCAAGCAGGGAAGGATTGCTCAAGGCCAGGAGTTCAAGACCAGCCTGGCCAACATAGTGAGACCCTATCTCTTTTAGTGAAAAACAAAGAAATCAAACCATTAAACAATTCCCCACCTAGCACCTGGCAACCACTATTCTGCTTTCTGTTTCTGTGGATTTGACTCTTAGATCTCATACCCAGAGTATTTGTAGCATATAATACTTATTTGTGTGTGACTAGCATGCTTCACTTAGCATAATGGACTAAAGATTAATCTATGTTATGGCATGTATCAGAATTTCCTTGCTTTTTAAGACTGAATAGTGTTCCATTGTGTGGATGTACCACATTGTGTTTATTTATTTATCTCTCAATAGATACTTGAGTTGCTTCTTTTTTTTTTTAGAGACCAAGTTTTGCTCTTGTTGCCCAGGCTGGAGTGCAATGCCGCGATTTTGGCTTACCGCAACCTCTGCCTCCCAGGTTCAAGCGATTCTCCTGCCTCAGCCTCCCAAGTAGTTGAGCTGGAATTACAGGCATGCACCACCACGCCCAGCTAGTTTTGTATTTTTAGTAGAGACGAGGTTTCTCCATGTTGGGTCAGGCTGGTCTCGAACTCCTGACCTCAGGTGATCCACCTGCCTTGGCCTCCCAAAGTGTTGGGATTACAGGCATGAGCCACTGTGCCCAGCCCTTTTTGTTTTGTTTTTAACAGGTTCTAACTTTGTTGCCAGGCTAGAATGCAGTGGTGCAGTCTTGGCTCACTGCAGCCTCAAACTCCTGGGCTCAAGCAATCCTCCCACCTCAGACTGGGCTCAAGCAGTCCTCCCACCTCAGACTCCCAAGTTGCTGGGACTATAGGTGTGATGCCCCAACACACCCAGCTGATTTTTGTATTTTTTGTAGAGACAGATTTTCACTATGTTGGCCAGGCTGGTCTTGAACTCCTGGCCTCAGGTAATCCACCCACCTCAGCCTCCCAAAGTGCTGGGATGACAGGGCTGAGTCACCGTGCCTGTTGATTGCCTTTTTACTCTATCAGTAGTATCTTTTCATGCTCAAGAGTGCTGATTTTGATGAAGTCTGTCTATTTTTTTCCTTTTGTTGCCTGTGCTTTGGGCGTCATATCTAATTAACCATTGCCAAATCTAGTGTTACGAAGTTTTCTCCCATGTTTTCTTCTGAGAGTTTATGGTTTTAGTTCTTGTCCTCAGGTTGCTTACCCATTTTGAGTTATATTTTGGCGATGGTGTGAAGGAAGGGCCCAGCTTCACTGTTCTGCGTGTGGATATTTTGTGTTCCCAGCTCTGCTTGTTGGAGGCACTGTCCTTTCCCCACTGAACGGTCTGGCACCGTTGTTGAGAATGGTTGACTAGCTAATGCTTTTTTGCAGGTTTTTGTTGAAATGTGGCTTCATCACTATTCCTTGGAGATGTATCAAAAAATGCAGTCCCCTCACGCCAAGGTATGTTTCCACAGTTTTTCTTCCCACCTCCTGCTTCTGACCCTGCTCAACCTGCTGCTTATCCTGCCTCTGAGTGAGTTTTCACAGACTGAACGGTGGGAAGCAGAAACCCACCACCCACTTGTCACTCAGAAGCCGAATAAGTGGGCATCGTTCTCTAGTTCCTGGTGGCGGGCAGGGGGTGTTGCACCCTGACATGTAGACACTTGAGGACTGGAGGTCTGGCCTCTCCGGGGCCCACCCTGTGCAGCTTCGTGAGCCCCCTCCCTGGCAGCGGGAACAGATGAGGTTGTGGTGGTCTTGCTCTGAGGGCGGGGGAGCTCTGATGCTCTGGGAGCCACGTTCTCGTCTGTCTCCTCGACCATCAGCAGTGGCTTTGTGCTTTCCCATGAAGGGGTGGCTTGGAGCCTCCTTTGCCTGCTCCCTGTACTCCCCCACCTCCTCCAGAGCATGAGCAAGCAGCCCTTCTCATGGTGGGTGGCACCTGGTGCCCCCCTGCATGCAGCCTGGCTTGCCTCCTCTCTCTCCCTCTCTCCTCTCCCCGCTCTCTCTCGGGGCAACACGCTGCTTGCAGATGCCTGGAGGTGGCGGAGGCCCTGGGTCGCTCTTGCTGTTGCTGTTCCTGGAGCTAGCACCCCCCACCCCCCGGACTGGTCAGAGTGAGAAAGCAGCTAGGTGAACCTTAGATCTCCAGTCAGTCACCCTCCGTGGAGCCGCTTGACTCATGCCTATCCGGGCCCTTGCCTGAGGTGGCATCAGCCACGTGGTCTGGTGCCCATGGCGTCTGTGCATCAGTATGCTTGGGAAACTGGCTTTGTCGCTGACAGATTTAAACTGAGGGCTTCCTCCAGAATGTGGCTGGTGGAGTTAAACTTCAGAGGAGCATCCTGTCACTTTTCCTTGGGTTCTGGCAAAGAGCTGTGGGTCTGCTTCTGCCACAGTCTCTACAGCCAGTTCCAGGGCCCTGTGCTTTGCCATGTGAAGGCTCTCACAGAGCATAGGGTCCCCCAAATCCTCACCCTCAGAATCACATGGGTGGAGAATGGGGAAAAGCTGAGGACCCCATCTTGGGCCTCCTGAGTCACAAAGAGCCTGCAGTCCCCTTCCTGCTTCCAGAGCAGACTTGCTGCATGTCCCTGGCTGGTGCCTGGGGGCCTGGTTATTCCCCAGGCCTGCTCCTCCCGTGGGGCTCTGGGTCCCTCACTCAGCACTAGTGCGTGTGGCGTGGCGTGGCCTGGCAGGGGCAGGGGCCACCACACTGCATTGTGTTCCGGTTGCTCCTTCTGCCTTCTGAGGGAGTGGAAGCACACCTACTTCCCAGAGTCAGCCAGAAAGACTCTTCTGGGCTGTCACCTGTGAGGATTCTGTGTCCTCACGTGCCAGAGGAAGGGCAGGGGGCTGTCCGTGTGGAGGGCAGGGGGTGCAGTTCCCTTCTTCCCCACTTTCGCTTCCTCTTGGCCAGACCTTGGGGTGGGTGGGCCCTGCTCAGAATACCTTGCAGTGGCCGGACCAAGTCCCCAGGGATGCTCCACTCTTCACCTCTTCCAGTTCAGGCAAAACACAAAACGCAAGAAAACTTGGTGAGTGGGAGCCAGAGAAAGGCAGCTATGGAGGTCTGTGTCCCCCAAGGCTTCTTGCCACTTGCCCAGGCCTGTGCTACACGTACTGCTGTGCAGAAATCCCTGCCTGTCCCCACTAGCCCTTATTTTCACATGCAGGAAGTGAGGCTCCTAGGGTCATCCTCCTCACCCTGGTTGAGTCCAGGATGCGTGCTTGCTCCCCAGTGGCCCTGTGGGCAGTAAGGATGGCCATGGCGCTGCAGGCCACTGTGTTCCTGCAAGCAAGGGCAGAGCCACACTGGGGAACTGTGTGTCTGATTCCTCCCTGAGCCCCGGGTCTGGCACAGGGGAAGGCTGTGGAGGGCAACACCTCCCTGCCCTGCTCCTTCGCTCCCTGCTCTGCGTGTCATGGCGACTGGCGAGTGTTCTGATCTCTCCTTTGTGGAGCCCCGTGGGTGCGCTGCTTGGGCAGGAGGCATGCTGCTGGCGAGGCAGGATGTGCACCAGGCTGGCTCTGGCTGCACTGGGCTGAAGGGCTGCTTCGGCAGGCCGTGGTGCTGCGGCGCAGTAGGTTGGAGGGTCCTGGCTAGGAACCAGCTCAGCCTCAGGTTCCTGCTGCCTCTGGGTGTGTGTGGCTGTGGCCAGATCCTCGGGGGCTCCCACCCTTGGGAACCCACTGTGTCTGGAGGGTGGAAGTTTCTGGTGCAGTAGGAGAGGCTGCCTCCAGGAGTCAGAGCTGATGTGCACACCCCCTTAGCTGACCTCCGTACTGCCTGGTGGCCTGAGCCTGTGCTCCTCGTCTCTGTGCTACCCTTGGGGAACTGTCTTCGCCCTCAGTTTTCAGAGAGCCACATGGAGGGGACACTGATTGAGTTTTAAACACATGGGAATTGATCATGTCTTATACCAATTTGGTAAATTTCTTAAGACAACCCAGGGGAATCCAGTCAATTCCACGTGTCTTTTCTGGGCAGAGTCCTCCTCCTGGAACATGCTCCGCTGGTTTTTCTGAGCCTCGGGATCTTGAGGTCTCAGTGACGGGCAGCATGTCCCAGCGAGGGCCCTGGGCTCTTGGAGGGCTCTGGTGTGCATGTGCCACACAGAGTGACCTCAGAGTCACTGGGGAGAATGGGTCCCATCCTGAAGGGCAGTGAGTTGGGCCCTTCCGATGAGCTAGAGAGGCCGTTAGGCCCCAGCAGTATTGAGGGGCCACCAGGTGACCTGGAGGGTCCATCTGCGCGGGCCTCCAGAGCTGAGGAGAGTGTGGCCACAGCCCTGGCCTGGCTTCGGAGGGGGGTGTTGCGCTGGCCCGCGGCTGCTGGGACTGCAGTTGTTTGGATTGTCACTGACCGTGCTTTTGTTTTTGTTTTTTTCTCCTCACTCCTGGGCTTGTTCTCATTGCTTTCTTTCTCTCTCCGCTTCCCCCTCCCGTGTCTGGTCTTCTCTCTCCCCTTCCCCCCCCCCTCCTCTTGTCCTCTGCTCTTCTGCCTCTTCCGGCATCTCTCTGTTCCTTGTCTCAGCTGGAGGTTCTGCACTACCGACTCAGTGTCTCCAGCGCCCTCTACAGCCCCGCCCAACCCAGCCTCCAGGCCCTCCACGCCTACCAAGTACTGGCTCATTCGTTCCCTTCCCCTGCCCATAGTGCATGTCCATGCCTGGCAAAGCCAGGGGCTGCCGGGGCCGGCCGCTGGTGACTCAGAGGCTAGTTCCAAGCAGAGCGAAGCCCCTGTGTCTGGGGGAGGCAGGGGTCAGCCTCCAGTCTGGCCTGGCCCCTGGCTTTGTAGTCTAGCTTGGTTGGGGGTGGGGCTGGTGGCTGTGTGGCAGAACAAGGCGTGTGGCCCTGGCTGTCCAGGCTCCCAGCCAGTGGAGGTGTCACAAGCTCTCCGGTGTTGGAGGCCCCGTGCTTGGCCCTGGTTTGAAACACTGGAGTCCTCAGGCCTCAGCAGTGGCCTGGTTCACTGCACTCTGTAGGGTCTGGTGCTCAGGAAGGAGCTGAAGACACAGAGGCCTGGGACTTACGGGTGGTGTGGGTTCTGCCTTGTTTAGAACTGTCACCCAGCCTGAAGGTGCTGCGACCCAGAGCCTGCATGTGAGGCGGGGGTGGGAAGGACCTAGGGCTTGACCCTATAGCCCACAGAAGCTGTCCGTCCTTGACAGTCCAGCCAGGACTCAGCCGTCACCTGGGGAGCCCTGGCCACTCATACACACCTCCAGAGGCGGATTAAAGTGGGTGGTGACCTCATAGAGGTTGTAGCTGCCTAGGCAGAAATGACAAGTGTGTGGATGGATTTGAGGTCAGTGAAACAGGGTTCAGACTTGTAGGGGACTTCAGGGATGACAGAGGAATCTGTGAGAGCCAGAGGAGACAGGCTTTGCTCACAGCCAGTGATCTGTCCCGCTCACCTGGGAAGGAGCACGCATGACTGAACAGGAATTAGAGCACAAGATGAGAAAACGTGTCGGCCCCTGAACGCCGTTGGGCTGGGCTGGTGGCCACAGCACACGGGGGCACCTCATACCGCAGGAGCCACTCCAGAGGAGCGGAGGGACCTCAGAGGGCTTGGGCCAGGGAGGGAGGACAGTGTCCAGAAAGCATCTGGTAAACCCCATGGTGGGAGGGGTGACCAGCGAGACCTAGGTGGGGTGAGCTGAGGTGCTGTGAGTCTCAGCCCAGTGGGAAATGTGGGTCTTTGGGGAACACATCCCTAAGAAGCAAGCAGGTGTGACTGTGGCCAGGGACTCCATGTGGGAACATGGCCCAGGAGGGGTGCCGAGCTGAGGGAGGAGTTTGGCTCAGCACACCTGTGGGAAAATAGCCTGAGAGGGTTCCAGGTGACTGCCGGGGGTTAGGGGCGGACAGTGGGCCCTCTGACCCTTCGGAAGGATCGGGTGAGGTGGAGCAAGTGCACCAGCAGGGGAAGGCAGTTTTCCAGTTCCCATGTGGAGGTCGTCCCCTCCCCTGAGCTGCAGGGAGGATGTTAGGGCTCACGATCCTAGGCCAGGGTTGGGGGGAGGGCCTGGGGTAAGATTGGAGGAAGAGAAAGACCCTGGTCTAACGTCCCACCCACTGGTGCTCTTCTAGTTGGGCAGTATAGGTACAGGTATCATGTCTCATACTTTTCTCCTTCCATCTTGTCTTTTTTTTCTTTTTGAGATGGTGTCTCGCTCTGTTGCCCAGGCTGGAGTGCAGTGGCATGGTCTTGACTCACTGCAATCTCCACCTCCCAGATTCAAATAATTATCCTGTCTCAGCCTCTTGAGTAGCTGGGATTACAGGCACGTGCCACCCACCCGGCTAATTTTTGTATTTTTAGTAGAGACATAGTTCTACCATGTTGGCCAGGCTGGTCTCAAACTCCCGACCTCAAGTAATCTGCCTGCCTTGGCCTCCCAGAGTGTTGGGATTATAGGCGTGAGTCACTGCACCTGGACCTTTCTTCCAAAACAATGCAAATTCATTGCCCAAAGACTTAACGATACAGATAGTAGAGGAAAATAGCCAGCCGCGATGGCTCACACTTGTAATCCCAGCACTTTGGGAGGTTGAGGCAGGCTGATTGCTTGAACTCAGGAGTTTGAGACCAGCCTGGGCAACATGGCGAGACCCCTGTCTCTACAAAGAAATACAAAAATTAGCCTGGTGTGGTGGTGTGTGCCTGTGTTCCCAGCTACCCGGGAGGCTGAGGTGGGAGGATCCCTTGAGCCCTGGAGGCAGAGGCTGCAGTGAGCCGAGATCACGACACTACACTCCAGCATGGGTGACAGAGTGAGACCCTGTCTCAAAAAAAGAAGAAAATGCCTCCCACCCTGTAGCTCCATCTTCAGACTCAGCCACTGATCTCTGGGGCGTGTCACCTGGACCTGTGGGGACAGTTTTCTGACGGGGAGACTTGAGTGGGCAGCGATATGGGCAGTGGCCCGTGCGGGGTCTGCAGCATCCCAGGATATACCCGGAGGCTGGGCCCTGCACCAGCACAGATGTATGAAGGCCCAAAGGGCTGGGGGACAAGCGAGCATGTCCACTCAGACTCAGGGCCCTGCCCTCAGCATCCTAACTCCCTTGCCCTCGTCAACTCTTGATGCTCCCACCTGCCCTCCCAATGCTAAGCAACCGGAGGAAGCACATGGCCACCAAAAAGATTTCCTCTCCAGCTAGATCTCCAGGATCCTGCTTGTATGTTACAAATCAAAGTTTGGCCTAGGCTGGGCACAGTGGCTCATGCCTGTAATCCCAGCACTTTTGGAGACCTGAGGTCTGGCCAACATGGTGAAATCCCGTCTCTACTAAAAGTAAAAATTAGCTGGGCATGGTGGCACACACTTGTAGTCCCAGCTACTCGGGAGGCTGAGTCAGGAGAATCGCTTGAACCTGGATGCGGAGGTTTCAGTGAGCCGAGATAGTGCCGCTGTGCTCCAGCCTGGGCGACAGAGGGAGACCTTGTCTCAGGAAAAAAAAAAGTCTGGCCTAATATCCCTGACTGTGCTTTTGTCTTGGGGTTTTCCTGACCACAGGTCCCTGGGCAACAGAGGAAGTGACGCCCGGGGCTTCTGCTGGGCCGAGTTCTCACCTGGCGGTGTCCAGGATGAGCAGGTGGAAGGATCTGGGGAGGAAAGCGAAGCCATGGGGTTCTTATTTTTGAACAAAGTCTTACTCTGTCACCCAGGCTGGAGTGTAGTGGCACGATCCTAGCTCACTGCAGCCTCAAAGCCCTGGGCTCAAGTGATCCTTCCACCCTAGCCTCCTGAGTCGTTAGGACTATAGGTGTGCACCACCACACCCAGCTAACTTTTTAAAATTTTTCGTAGAGACCTGGTCTTCCTGTGTCGTCTAGGCTAATCTCTAACTTCTTAGTGATGTTTCTGCCTCTGCCTCCCAAAGTGCTGGAATTACAGGTCTGAGGCACCACAGCTGGGTTCCACGTGCTTTCTGCACACACTTGGGAGGCTGGTGGGAGACCCTGGATCCAGAGCTCGGGGTGATGCTGGCTCTCTCCTGCCCTAAGGATCAAGACAGGCACCAGTGCCCAAGGGCACAGCCTGTGCCACCCACTGCGGGCTTGCAGCGGTGCAGAAGCAGGGCTGAGGGGCCCTCTGCAGATGTGTCTGTCTTAGTGAGGCCTCCCCAGGGTGGGCTTTGTGGGCGCTGGGCCAAGCACTTCCCTACCACAAGCTGGTCAGCGTTCAGACCAAGCAGTGTAAGGCACGTCTGCTGGGTGCCAGGCACAGTGGTGCCCCAGGGAGTGGCCCCACTCCCAGCCTGGCTCGTGCCTCCTGTGGGGAAGCAGAGCAGCTGGCTCAGGGTGGGATGTGGTCAGACCTGGAGGCCTAGTGCTGTGGGTGCCGCGCTCCTTCCCAGGCCCTCACCCTCGTTCTCCACCTAGGAGTCGTTCACGCCTACTGAGGAGCATGTGTTGGTGGTGCGCCTGCTGCTGAAGCACCTGCACGCTTTTGCCAACAGCCTGAAGCCAGAGCAGGCTTCGCCGTCCGCCCACTCCCACGCCACCAGTCCCCTGGAGGAGTTCAAACGGTAGATGTCCCTTGCGGCTTCCCACCACTGCTGTCTCCCCCGCTTTCCCCTCCTAAGGTGTCGCCCACAGCAGCCTGTCCCCAGGGCATGGAGGGCAGGGTGAGGGGAGTCCCTTTCCGCTCACAGAGCACGTGAGGTCTCTCCAGGCCTAGGCAGGTGCCTTCTCTCCCCACCTACTTGGCTCCCAGAGCCTCTCTCTCCAGACTGGCCAGAGAGGCCCCATTGTGCTTCCATCTCTTACATCTAATCATCTTCAACCCTGTCAGGAGAAGAGCTGGGGCAGCCCTGACTGCCAGGCCCATCAGGGCCAGCAGAGTGGGCTGTTTGTATGGGAGTGAGGTGAGGTGTGTGCAGGAGCAGCACTGACTTGGCCGCCTGTGTGCTGTGTGTCCTTGGGATGTTTCCTAAACTCTCTGAACCTTGGTTTCTTCCTCTGAAGAATGGGGCTGAACCTCCTGGAGGTGCCCAGTGCTCTCCCCCGGCAGAGCCGACCCTCACTGATGGGAGCCGCGGGCTCACCTGTGAGCAGGGCCTCCTTACTGGGCAAGCAACAGGTGACCCTCCCAATCCCCTGCAGGGCCGCTGTCCCAAGGTTCGTCCAGCAGAAACTCTACCTATTCCTGCAGCATTGCTTTGGCCACTGGCCCCTGGACGCATCGTTCAGAGCTGTGAGTGTTGGCCCCGTCACACATGTGCCTGTGTCCTCTGTGTGCCCTGAGGTGGGCGGTCCTCTGGGGCAGTTGAAGGAGGAGAGCAAGTGTTTTCACAGAGGCCTTGGCAAGGAGGGGGTCTTGGAGGGCCGCATTGTTCTTTCTGTTTGTTTCCAAATCCAACCCTCAGGAAAGCCCTGCCCTGTCCCACCTGTCTGGTGCAGGGCAGGTTCCTACCCTTACCTGACCAGGGAGCACTGTGCCCCCTGTGCTGGGAAAAGCCCACCTATGACCCTGGCTTCTGGAGGGCCAGCAAGAGAGCCAAACCCCACAGGGCTGTGTACGTCTCTCCTGCGCCCTCTGGGCGACGTGGGAAGAGCCAGTCCCACCCAGCTGCCGCCCGGGACCTGGGCTCCAGGCCACCAGAGGATTCGGCTCCCAGCCACTGAGCCCTCAGCACACACCTCCCCCACAGGTCCTAGAGATGTGGCTGAGCTACCTGCAGCCATGGCGGTATGCACCTGACAAGCAGGCTCCGGGCAGCGACTCCCAGCCCCGGTGTGTGTCGGAGAAATGGTGAGCCTCAGCCCCTCTCACAGACATGCACTGGCTCCCCCAGCTGGATATGGCTCCGGTAGGTGGAGGCCAGGCCAGAGGCCTGTGCTGGGGTCAGCCTGGCCCTGGCCCCCGTGGCCGCCTACGGTCCTCTCCCAGCCCCTGCCGACTGGAGCACAGACCAGCCCTTCCTAGACTCAACTTTGCCAGGCCCTCGAATTGGTTTCTTATGGAAGCGGTGGGTGACCCATCCTGCCCTGTCCCCTCTCCCTTCTGTCCCAGACGAGTGTTCAGCCATCCCCAAACTATCCCTTGACTCTCATCAGCACAGAGCAGAGCAGTGGTGATCAAGCAGGGAATGAGGGAGGCCGCCTTCCCCTCATCCCCTGCTTGATTCTTACAGCAGACCCCCAGGCTTCTGTGGCACCTCACATGGCCACTGACCCCTCCCCTCACCCAAGGCCTTCCCCTTTGGACCCTCTGGGGGATCCTCCCTCAGCCCCCTCAGGCTTTGGGCCGGCCTCTGCCATGGTGGCCTCCGTTCACTTGGAAAGGGGCCTCAGCCTTGCTAAGGATGTGGTGTCCTCAGAGGGCCTGGGTCTTACCTGCCTCTGTCCTGCCCTCCCTGCCTGCCCATGCCCCCCGAGTTGTCATCTGTGACAGCTTGTCACCTTGGCCAGGGAGAGTCTGAAAGCCCAAGGGTGAGCAAGGGCGTTAAGGACATAGACCAGCACAGCCCCCGCCTCCAGTTGGAAGACTGGCCCTGACCTGCCACGTCGGTCCCCAGGGCGCCCTTTGTCCAGGAGAACCTACTGATGTACACCAAGTTGTTTGTGGGCTTCCTGAACCGCGCACTCCGCACAGACCTGGTCAGCCCCAAGCACGCGCTCATGGTGTTCCGAGTGGCCAAAGTCTTTGCCCAGCCCAACCTGGCTGAGATGATTCAGAAAGGTAAGTCATCAGCCTGGGCCAGCCGGGTAAACGTCGACCAAGCCAGACCAGGGCCAGGCCCTTAGCTGGAGGCGACCGGTCTTTAAGAGGGACCCACATGCCCAGAGTGGGCCCTAGCAAAGGGTGCTGTGGAGACTCCTGGGACACATCTGTATGGTGAAGTCTGAAACCGGCTGGATCCTGCCTGCCCTGCAGCCACCAGGCACTCGCGGGGAGGATGGCAGGTGTGCCCACAGAGGGGGACTGCACGGTCCAAGCTGCAGCCCCGTGGCCCCGCTGTTTCTCCCCAGCGACTCATGGTGGCCACTTGAAGAGGTGAGCCTGGACTCTGCCGTGCATTCATCCTGGCTGGGTTGGGCATTGGTTTCTGTTCCTCCTGCTGTTGTTTACCTCCTGCAGACACTGCTGGGGGCTCTGTGAGCCACCAGCTCCCCCACCTGCCCTCCTCAGCCACCTACTGTGTGGGAGATGCTGCCAGGCAGGGCCTCAGAGGACACCCCTGGGTCACGGCTCCCCAGACACCTCGGAGGCACCCCAGAATTCTAAGGTACTCTGCCTCCGGGAAGTGGGTGCCAGGTTCGACCGTCTCCTGCCTTCTAGGTGAGCAGCTATTCCTGGAGCCAGAGCTGGTCATCTCCCACCGCCAGCACCGACTCTTCACGGCCCCCACATTCACTGGGAGTTTCCTGTCACCCTGGCCACCAGCAGTCACTGATGCCTCCTTCAAGGTGAAGAACCACGTCTACAGCCTGGAGGGCCAGGACTGCAAGTACACCCCGATGTTTGGGCCTGAAGCCCGCACCCTGGTGAGTGGGCCGGCGGTGCCTGTCTTTAGGGCCCCTGGAGCCATGGGGCTGAGAAGAGCCGGGGAAGAGCTGTGATCCGGCAGGAAGGAGGGAGGCTGGGTGTAGATTTGTCACCACATCTCCTTCCCCCGTTTTAGTAAAGTCTCAGTTTTTCCTGATAACGAAGGCAGTGTTTGTTGGGAAATTTCAAATTTAGATGATCATCCTTTAGTCTTTAAAAGTCCTCTGGCGGAAGCTGCTCCTCCCGACGCTCAGCAGTCTGGCTGTGCATTGCTCTTGGGGCTCCCGGCCAGCCTGTCTGGGTGGCAGCACAGGCCTGTCCTGCTGGTGACCTGGTGACCTGGTGACCTGCCCGCACCTCCCTTGCAGGTCTTACGCCTTGCTCAGCTCATCACACAGGCCAAACACACAGCCAAGTCCATCTCAGACCAGTGTGCGGAGAGCCCGGCTGGCCACTCCTTCCTCTCGTGGCTGGGCTTTAGCTCCATGGACACCAACGGCTCCTACCAAGCCAACGATCTAGACGAGATGGGGCAAGACAGCATCCGGAAGACAGATGAATATCTGGAGAAGGCCCTGGAGTACCTGCGCCAGATATTCCGGGTACGACCTATGGGACCTGCCCCACGGCCATCAGGGTCCCCTTCCCCGAAAGATCCACTTCACGTAGCCTGTGCTCAGCCACGTACCAGTCCCAGGCCCCACACATACGGACCCAGTGTTGTGGGAGGCAGGCCCACACCTCGAGCATCATATCTGGGTCCCCTTGTTGGCACTGTTGTAGGCTGGTGGGGTGAAGACTGGTCCCCTCCCTTCATCTTGACGCTGAGGGCAGAGGCACTTCTCTCTGGCAGCTCAGTGAAGCACAGCTCAGGCAGTTCACGCTCGCCTTGGGCACCACCCAGGATGAGAATGGAAAAAAGCAGCTTCCCGACTGCATTGTGGGTGAGGACGGACTCATCCTCACGCCCCTGGGGCGGTACCAGGTGAGAGGCCCATGTCTCAGAGGAGCACGGGCTGGGCCCTGCCCCATCCCTAGCTCCCTCCTCCCTCGTGAGCAGAGGCCATCAGGCTCCTCTGAGTTGTATGTGGGGCTGTGTTTTCTGACCCGTGGCTATGGCCTGGCTTTCTAGATCATCAATGGGCTTCGAAGGTTTGAAATTGAGTACCAGGGGGACCCAGAGCTGCAGCCCATCCGCAGCTATGAGATCGCCAGCTTGGTCCGCACGCTCTTCAGGCTGTCGTCTGCCATCAACCGCAGAGTGAGTGGGCAGGAGGACCGGCCTGGCCTCTTCAGAGAGGGTTCTGGATGCTCCTGCCCCGGGTGCAGTCCCGGGCTGGCTGGTGGGGGTGGGGCACTGCTGTCCTGAGGCCTGTGGTGCCACCACCCCACACCCCATGCCTCTGTCTGGGCTTCAGTTTGCAGGACAGATGGCGGCTCTGTGTTCCCGGGATGACTTCCTCGGCAGCTTCTGTCGCTACCACCTCACAGAACCCGGGCTGGCTAGCAGGCACCTGCTGAGCCCCGTGGTGCGGAGGCAGGTGGCTGGCCACACCCGTGGCCCCAGGCTCAGCCTGCGCTTCCTGGGCAGTTACCGGACGCTGGTCTCGCTGCTGCTGGCCTTCTTGGTGGCCTCTCTGTTCTGCGTCGGGCCCCTCCCGTGCGCGCTGCTGCTCACCCTGGGCTATGTCCTCTACGCCTCTGCCATGACCTTGCTGACCGAGCGGGGGAAGCTGCACCAGCCCTGAGGGTGTCAGCTGCCTTCAGAGCAGGCTGGGGGGATTTGCCACACAGCCCCACCTTGGGCCTGAGAGGACCTGGGAAGCCCCTCCGGGAGGGACCACGGTCATCCTCGGGGTTCTGGAGCAGGGTTCCTGCAGCCGCAGAGGCATCTGGAGGAAACGCAACCAAGAAGGGAAGGCAGGGGAGGCCGAGACGGGCGGATCACGAGGTCAGGAGATCGAGACCATCCTGGCTAACACGGTGAAACCCCGTCTCTACTAAAAAATACAAAAACCTAGCCGGGCGAGGTGGCGGGCGCCTGTAGTCCCAGCTACTCGGGAGGCTGAGGCAGGAGAATGGCGGGAGGAGAATGGCGGGAACCCGGGAGGCGGAGCCTGCAGTGAGCTGAGATCTGGCCACAGCACTCCAGCCTGGGCAACAGAGCCAGACTCTGTCTCAAAAAAAAAAAAAAAAAAGAAGGGAAGGCAGGCGGGGCCCGGCAAAGGAGTGGCTACCAGGCCTCAACAACCACGTTCTGTGACAGCGCAGTGACAGCGCAGAGATCGGCGCCGGCCCCTCCCTCCCTCCGCCAAGGACTCCGCCCAGCCAGCTCTTGGGGCCTTTTTCCAGCGCCCATTTGGGTACTCTGCCGCTAAGCTTGGGAGTCAGCCTGCCAACAGCCGCCTGGCCTGGCCTCCCGACTGGCTGGCCTTGAGGTGGGCAGAGCGGGTTGTGGCACCTCCTCTCCCTGTGTGGGACCAGGACGGTGGCTCAGCCTCCACTCCAGGGAAGAATCAGTTTCTAGAGTCGTGAGAAAACTATTGAGAGTGGCTCTCCTCTGAGTCTTCACTGTGAGGGGCATTCTTCATGTTCTCCCAGCTGTTCCAAGACTGGGCCGTAGAATTCCATGTTTCAGGAGCCTAAGACCCTCCCAGAGCCCAGGTGCTTCACCGCAGACCCCAAGCCGTCAAGCACATCGCCCAGAGCAGTGGCCAACGTGGACCCCTGTGCCTTGTCACAGATGGGTGCTGGTCCTCAGGTGTTGCAGACACTGCTGGGTCCATGGGGTCGGATTCTGCCAGTTTCTGCTCTGCAGCCAAAGATGGTCAGAAGCATTGTCGCTTCACTAGCATCAAGTGCTCAAAGACATGGCAGCCATTTGATGGTACTTAAGTATTCAAAATGACGACAACTGCAGATTCTCTGACAAACCAGCACGGGGTCTTCACCTTCCTTCACCCCACAGATGACACGCCAGGGACAACAGCATCTCAGTGGCGATTTCCAAACCAAGCCTTTGTTTTTGGTGTGGGAGTTTAGGGGTTTGCTTTAATGTTTTTCAAATTGTAAATGTTGGGCTTTGTATTTTGATGTGAACTGAGAATAATGGCATTTTAGGGCCTGTGACCAAAAATCAAGCTTGTAACTCGACCATGGATCTGAATAAACCTGTCCTTGCTTCTGAGTCTTCTGGCACCTGGGCTCAGTCTGCAGGAGCTTCACCTGTGCAGAGTCCCTGAGCACACGGGGGCTGCAGACACAACTGCTGGGCACCCTGTCGGCCCCTCCCTGCAGTGTCCACGGGCCTGGGCCTCTGGCTTCCTGTTCTTTCCTCTCTCAGAGGCACAGTGACTTTGCCCCGTCTTTACAAAAGATTCAAAAAGTTAGGCATGGTGGCTCACATGTGTGGTCCCAGCTACTTGGGACACCGAGTTTGGAGGATCGTCAGGACCCAGGAGGTAAAGGCTGCAGTGAGCCTTCATCACGCCACTATCCTCCAGCCTGGGTGACGGAGTGAGACCCTGTTCTCAAAAGCTGACCTCCAGGAACATGTGCTGCCATGTCTATGGCTTCCAGAAGCTCCGAGGATTGCGGGAGTTGCTGGGGGCTGAACTATCTGGCCAGGAGCGGGGGTGCAGACAAAAACGTATTGAGAACCAAGAACAGCAAAGCTGAGTGAGGGGGCAGGGTCTTGGTGGCTGGGACCTGGACAGTGATGGCCACAAAGCCAGCTGGTGCTCAGTGGCTCCTGCCTGGGGAGCGAGGATGGCAGCAGGCAACTAGGTTCCAGCCACTTCCAGGTGGGGGGTAGGGACCTCGCCAATAAATTGGGATTTAAATTTTGCCGAGAGCTTTCACTCTAGAGAAAATGGGACTGCTGGGACGAGAGCAGAAGCAAAATGCAGTTGGGGGGGCCTGGCCAGGAGGCACTTGGGGACTTCCAGGGAAGGCCTGTAGTTGGAGCAACTTGGGAAGCAGTTCTGTCTGGGGCACAAGGAGGAGGGACGCCAGGCTGGAGGCAGGAGCGCCTGCACATTCTCATCTCCAACCCTGGATGCCTCCAGAGTGGTCTGCCCTAACTGCCACTGCCGCCGCCACCTCAGCTCCTAGGACTTTTTGCCATTGGGCCACACTCCCCTGCTAACAGGCCAAATCCAGATGCTTCTCTGACCAAGTGGCCTGGAGCCTCTGGCGGCAGAGCTTCAGGCTGTCCTGACATCACCCCTGCCCCCTGCACATCCGCATTGTCCTCCTTGCCCCGAGGCAGTGCTGTTCCCTGGAGCCCATTCATGGCCCACTCCCTTGCACGACCAACACATTACACCTCTAGGATATGCCAGCGCCCCTGTCATCTGAGGTAAGTCAGATTCTGATTGTGCAAGCAACTCACACGCAGAGGCCCTGTGCAGTCAGGAGAAATCTATACCTTTCCCCTTGGACATCCAAGAGCAAGTTAGATCCCCTAAAGGCCAGCTCTCACCAATAACCCTGACATTTCCAATATAAATGAGAGAGAACTCTTCTTTTTTTTTTTTTTTAAACTGAGTATCTCACTCTGTCACTCAGGCTGCAGTACGGTGGCACGATCTCAGCTCACTGCAAGCTCCGCCTCCCGGGTTCACGCCATTCTCCTGCCTCAGCCTCCCGAGTAGCTGGGACTACAGGCGCCCGCCACCATGCCCGGCTAGTTTTTTGTATTTTTAGTAGAGACGGGGCTTCACTGTGTTAGCCAGGATGGTCTCAATCTCCTGACCTCGTGATCCACCCGCCTCGGCCTCCCAAAGTGCTGGGATTGCAGGCGTGAGCCACCGCGCCCGGCCGAGAACTCTTTTGGAGACAAAAGTCTTGCTATACTGCCCAGGCTGGAGTGCACCGCACCGTCACGGCTCACTGCAGCCTGTAACTCCTGGGCTTACGCAGTCCTGCCTCAGCATCCTAAGTAGCCAGGACTACAGGCATGCGCCACCACACCCTGCTAATTTTTAAATTTTTTTGTAGAGGCGGGGTCTCACTGTGTTGCCAGGCTGGTCTTGAACTCCTGGGCTCAAGTGATGGACCGCCTCTGCATCCTGAAGTGCTGGGGTTACAGGTGCGAGCCACCACACTGGAGAGAGGACTCTCATGTAGCCTTCACTGTAAAAGCTAAGCTAGCTTCCCTTGACTCCCCAAACCAGAATTCCTAACATAATTTTCTCAAGTCACAAGGTGCCAAAACATACCAAATTATTTCCCAGTCAAGAATTCCTACTTTTGGCCGGGTGCAGTGGCTCACGCCTGTAATCCCAGCACTTTAGGAGGCTGAGGCAGGAGGATCACTTGACGTCAAGAGTTCGAGACCAGCCTGGCCAACATGGTGAAATCCCATCTCTACTAAAAATACAAAAATTAGCTAGTGTGGCGCATACCTCTAATCTCAGTTACTTGGGAGGCTGAGGCAGGAGAATCACTTGAACCTGGGATGCAGAGGTTGCAGTGAGCCGAGATTGCACCACTGTACTCCAGCCTGGGTGGCAGAGACTCCTTCTAAAAAATAAATAAAAAATAAAAGTGATAATTGGCAGCTGGTGCCAGGGAGAGGCCACTTCCTGATGGGCCACACCTATTTCACTAAAGGGTTAATTGAATGCAGATTCGAGGGAGAAGCAACTTCCCAGGCATGTGCATTAGGAGACAAAGTGGTGGAGTATGACCTTCTGGGGGCACCCCACCCAAAACCCTCAGATGGCATGCATACAGTTTCCTAAACACACTGTGAGCGCTCACCTCCCAGGGGTAAGGAGGGCACTATACATACGGACAGCCCACCCTAAGAGAAGGGTCACGGGAAAGGGGCCAGTCTAGAAGGTCCTAGGATCAAGGTTAAACACTTGACCTTCATGTGCCCACTTAGGTCTCTTCCAAGCGTACTTTCCTTTCTTTGCTGTTTTAAAGCCTTTTAAAATACACTTCCACTCCTGCTCTGAAACTTGCTTCGGTCTCTTTTTCTGCCTTATGCCCCTCAGTCGAATTCCTTCTTCTGAGGAGCCAAGAACTGTCGTTGCTGAAGACCCATCGGATTCGCTGCCAGCAACTTGGACACCTTCCACTGCTAACACCATTAACTCGGACACCTTCCACTGCTAACACCATTAACTCGGACACCTTCCACTGCTAACACAGTAACACTTGGTTACTGTGTTTATTTGGAGCGTAAGTAGGGTTTAAGGAGATGTGTATGGGTGCCAGGTTGACAAGGGGTGGACTTGTGATGGTTAATTCTGTATGTCAACTTGTCTGGGCCACTGGATGCACACATATCTGGTTACACAGTATTTCCTGGCAGGTCTGGAAGGGTGTTTTCAGAAGAAATTAGCATTTAAGTTGGTGGTGCAAGCAGCCATGCGTGCATTTCTGGAGCAGCTTCCCTGTAGCTTGCAGGAACCAGAGCGGGCAATAAGAGTCCCATCCTCCAAATCCTGGGGATCTGTGCTCTGATTGATGATGGTTGCTTTTGATTGTGAAAATGCAGACAAAGGCCGGGTGCGGTGGCTCAAGCCTGTAATCCCAGCACTTTGGGAGGCCGAGACGGGCGGATCACGAGGTCAGGAGATCGAGACCATCCTGGCTAACACGGTGGAACCCCATCTCTACTAAAAATACAAAAAATTAGCCAGGCGTTGTGGCAGGCGCCTGTAGTCCCAGCTACTCGGGAGGCTGAGGCAGGAGAATAGCGTGAACCCGGGAGGCGGAGCTTGCAGTGAGCTGAGATCTGGCCACTGCACTCCAGCCTGGGCGACAGAGCGAGACTCTGTCTCAAAAAAAAAAAAAAAAAAGAAAATGCAGCCAGAGAGGCAGGCAGCCACTGCTGCAATCTCCACGGCTATGTTTGCAACCTCCCTCCTCAACCCTCACCCCCTTCCTGGGGACACACCTTCCAGGAGGTTTTTATGGATCAGCACCTCCTCCTGCCTTCATTTTTCTTTTCTCCTTGGGAACCAGATGTTTAGGACTAGGACATTCAAAAGCAACCATACACCAGGCACAGTGGCTCATACCTGTAATTTCAACACTTTGGGAGGCTGAGGCAGGAAGACTGCCTCAGCCCAGGAGTTTGAGACCAGTCTGGGCAACATAGCAAGACAAAAAAAAAATTAGCCAGGCATGGTGGTGTGTGCCTTTAATCCCAGTTACTAGGGAAGCTGAGGCAGGAGGATGGCTTGAGTCCAGGAGTTCCAGGCTGCAAGTGAGCTGTAATCGTGCCACTGCACTCCTGCCTGGATGACTTTCTCTCCACTCAGGAGATCCTCACTCCCAGCAATAATGCTGCTGCCATTCATTCCACTATCAATAAGCCAGAATTACTGAATACATGTTGCTATAATTATTTTGAACACCCTGTCATCTGTTAAAAATAAGAACAAGATTATGTTTTATCTTCATTTATTTCTTCTCTAATGCACTTCCCTTTCTTTAGATCCAAATTTCCTATATCATTTTCCTTCTTTTTTTGAGACAGGGTCTCTCTGTTGCCCAAGCTGGAGTGCAGTGGTGCAATCATGGCTCACTGCAGTCTCAGCCTTCTGAGTAGGTGGGACTGCAGGCATGCACCACCATGCAGGCAAATTTTTTAGTTTTTTGTGGAGACAGGGTCTGGCTATATTGCCCAGGCTGGTCTCCAACTCTCAGGCTCAAGAGATCCTTCTGCTTTGGCCTCTCAAAGTGCTGGGATTACAGGCATGAGCCATGCACCTGACTTGATTTCTGTTGTGTTTTTGACTTCTTACATTTTCTTTTTGTTTATTGAGACAGAGTCTCACTCTGTTGCTTGGGATGGAGTGTAGTGGCAGGATCTCAGCTTGCTTCACCTCCTGGGTTCAAGTAATTCTTTGGCCTCGGCCTCCTGAGTAGCTGGGATTACAGACATGTACCACCATGCCTGGCTAATTTTTTTTTTTTTTAAATGGGAGTCTCACTCTGTCGCCCAGGCTGGAGTGCAGTGGCACGATCTCGGCTCACTGCAAGCTCTGCCTCCCGGGTTCACGCCATTCTCCTGCCTCAGTTTCCCAAGTAACTGGGACTATAGGTGCCCACCACCACGCCCGGCTAATTTTTTGTATTTTTAGTAGAGACTGGGTTTCACCATGTTAGCCAGGATGATGTCGATCTCCTGACCTTGTGATGCGCCCGCCTCGGCCTCCCAGTAATTTTTGTATTTTTAGTAGAGATGGGTTTTCACCATGTTGCCCAGGCAGGTCTTGAACTCCTGACCTCAAGTGAGTTGCCCACCTTGGCCTCCCAAAGTGTTGGGATTAGAGGTGTGAGCCATTGTGCCCAGCCAACTTCATGCATTTTCTTTCTTTTATTTTCTTTTTTTGAGACGGAGTCTTACTCTGTTGCACAAGCTTGAGGGCAGTGGCATGATCTCGGCTCACTGCAACCTCCACCTCCTAGGTTCAAGTGATCCTCCCACCTCAGCCTCCCAAGTAGCTGGAATTACAGGTGCATGCCACTACACTAGCTAATTTTTGTATTTTTTAGTAGAGATGGGGTTTCACCATGTTGGCCAGGCTGGTCTTGACCTCCTGACCTCAAATGATCTGCCCAACTCGGCCTCCCAAAGTGCTGGGATACAGACATGAGCCACTATGCCTAGCCTTCACATTTTCTTTAGATTATTTCTTAGAGTGTCTACCTCTACTGTTCCCATTATCAGTCTGTGATCTCATGTTGTCCACTTTTTTCCATTAGAGCCCTTAGCATATCAATTAATAGTTGTATTCCATTTCTTGGTCTGATAATTCCAACATCTCTGCCATATTTAAGTCTGGCTCTGATGTTTGCTGTGTCTTCAAACTGTGTTTTTTGTTTTTTATTATGCCTTACAAGTTTTTGTTGACGGCTGGTGGTGCTGAACCAGGAAGAGGTAAATGGACTTTCTGTGTGAAGTTTTATGTTGGTCTGGTTTAGGGGTTGTGCCATGTGTGTTGTTTGTTAACTGTAGGTGTCCGAGGCTTAAATCTCTGGTGTCTTAGTTTTTGTCTCCCTGTTGTCTTTAGGGTTTCCTAGAGATTTCTCAAATAAGCTCTGAGATGAGCAGTTCTTTCGCTTGCATCCCCTGTTATTATACAGGAGCCCTGTCGATGTGGCAGTAAGATGTGGGAAAGGGTAGCCAGAGCAGGCTGGGGTTAGGTTATGTTCTCTTCCTCCAGGTTTGTTGGTATCTGGTAAAATCACGATTGGCCTGGCTGTGTGTGTGTGTGTTTTTTTTCTTTTTTTTTTTTTTTTTTGAGGGGGGGCCTTGTTAAAAAAAAAAAAAAAAAAAAAAAAGACGCATTTCTTTTTATTTTTAGTTTTTAAAATTAATTTAATTAATTTATTTTGAGACATCGAGTCTCACCCTGCCGCCCAGGCCGGAGTGCAATGGCGCAATCTTGGCTCACTGCAATCTGCCCCTCCTGGGTTCAAGTGATTCTCCTGCCTCAGCCTCCCGAGTAGCGGGGATTGCAGGCATGAGCCACCGTGCCCGGCCTTTTATTTTTAGGCAGCATCTCACTCTGTCGCCTACGCTGGAGTTCAGTGGTGCCATCATAGCTCACTGCAGCCTCCACCTCCGGGGTTCCAGCGATCCTCCCGCCTCAGCCTCCCGAGTAGATGAGACTACAGGGGCCAGCCACCATGCCCGTTTTTTTTTTTCTTTTAATTTTTACAGAGACGGGGTCTCACTCTCCATCCAGGCTGGAAAGGATGCCTGGGTGCCTTTTATTATTATTATTTGCTTAATTATTTTTAGACAGAGTCTCGCTCTGCTTCCAGGTTGGAGGGCTGCGCACCGATCTCCGCTCACTGCAACCTCTGCCTCCCGGTGCACGCGATTCTCCTGCCCCAGCCTCCCGAGCAGCTGGGATTGCTGGCGCCGCCTCCACCCCGGCTAAATTTTGTATGTTTAGTAGAGTCGGGGTTTCGCCATGTTGGTCAGGCTGGTCACGAACTCCTGACCTCAAGTGATCCGTCCGCCTCGGCCTCCCCAAGGTCGGGGGTCACGGGCGCGCCCCCGCCGGGCCCCGGACGCCGGGGAAGTCGCTCCTCAGCCTGTAGGAGCAGCCAAGGCCCCGCCCACGCCAACCGCCTCGCCCGCCGCCGCGCGGTTTCCACGGTGACGGGCGCCCGGCCGGGCTGCCTGGCCGAGCCGGGTGCAGCGGCCGCGGGAAGGTCCCGGCGATGGCGAGATGAGCGTTGCGGGGGTGGTGGCGGGGACGCGTCCCCCCAGCTCGCCCACCCCGGGCTCCCGGCGCCGGCGCCAGCGCCCCTCCGTGGGCGTCCAGTCCGGGGGGCCGCAGAGCCCGCAGCTCCGGCCCAGCGACCCGCAGAAACGGAACCTGGACCTGGAGAAGAGCCTGCAGTTCCTGCAGCAGCAGCACTCGGAGATGCTGGCCAAGCTCCACGAGGAGATCGAGCACCTGAAGCGGGAGAACAAGGGTGAGCCGGGCGGGACCCCAGGCCAGCGCTTCCTCCCCAGCACCCCGAACGCCGCCGCTCCCGCAGCGCAGAACAGCCATGAACTCCAGCACAGGCCTGGGCTCAGGGACACAGGACAGACTCCAGCACAGGTCCGGGCTAGGGGATCACAGCCATGAACTCCAGCACAGGCCTGGGCTCAGGGACACAGGACAGACTCCAGCACAGGTCCGGGCTCAGGGACACAGGACAGACTCCAGCACAGGTCCGGGCTAGGGGATCACAGCCATGAACTCCAGCACAGGCCCGGGCTCAGGAACACAGGACAGACTCCAGCACAGGTCCGGGCTAGGGGACACAGCCATGAACTCCAGCACAGGCCCGGGCTCAGGGACACAGGACAGACTCCAGCACAGGTCCGGGCTCAGGGACACAGGACAGACTCCAGCACAGGTCCGGGCTCAGGGACACAGGACAGACTCCAGCACAGGTCCGGGCTCAGGGGGAAACAGGACAGACTCCAGCACAGGTCCGGGCTCAGGGACACAGGACAGACTCCAGCACAGGTCCGGGCTAGGGGATCACAGCCATGAACTCCAGCACAGGTCCGGGCTCAGGGACACAGGACAGACTCCAGCACACGCCCGGGCTCGGGGGGACACAGGACAGACTCCAGCACAGGTCCGGGCTCAGGGGGACACAGGACAGACTCCAGCACACGCCCGGGCTCGGGGGGACACAGCCATGAACTCCAGCACACGCCCGGGCTCAGGGGGAACACACGACAGACTCCAGCACACGCCCGGGCTCGGGGACACAGGACAGACCCCAGCACATGCCCGGGCTCGGGGGGATCACAGGACAGACTCCAGCACACACCCGGGCTCAGGGGGAACACACGACAGACTCCAGCACAGGTCCGGGCTCAGGGAGACACAGGAGAGACCCCAGCACACGCCCGGGCTTGGGGGATCACAGGACAGCAAGTCCGCCCTGGGTCCTGCCATGCCGAGCTGTCCCCTCCTCCCACAGGGAGACCCGCGTGGCCCTGGGCAATGCCGACCCTGTCTGCCTGTCTCCTGGGGCAGCATCATTTCAGCTGCTGACCCGGCCAGTCCTCTTCTCTCCAGGCAGGGTCAGACCCACCTGTTAAAAACTTTATAGAGGGGGCTGGGCGCGGTGGCTCAGGCTTGTAATCCCAGCACTTTGGGAGGCCGAGGCGGTTGGATCACGAGGTCAGGAGATCGAGACCATCCTGGCGAACACGGTGAAACCCCGTCTCTACTAAAAAAATACAAAAAATTAGCCGGGCGAGGTGGCGGCACCTGTAGTCCCAGCTACTCGGGAGGCTGAGGCAGGAGAATGGCTGAACCCGGGAGGCGGAGCTTGCAGTGAGCCGAGATCGCGCCACTGCCCTCCAGCCTGGGCGACAGAGCGAGACTCCGTCTCAAAAAAACAAAACACAAAACAAAAACAAACAAAAACTTGGGAAATGTGCCCAAGTGTGAGTGCGCAGCTCAGTGAATTTCCTCCAGCTAAACACATCGGATCAGGAGCAGGCATGCCCCCCACCGCTTCGCCTGTGCCCACGCTGTCCTCGGGCTAGGCCTTCCCAACTGCACCCTTAGCAGCTCCTCACCCCCACGGACCACCCCCCCCCGTCCACCACCCCCCCACTCCCCCAGCAGAACGAGGGTCTGCCAGGATGTGGCTTCGCTCCTCGCTTCTGCTTCAGGAGGGCTCCAGCAAGGGCAGTAGTGCCCGCAGCTGCCTCTCCTGCTCCACTCCCTAGTGCTGCCTCACCTGAGTGCCGAGTGTCCCATCAGCAGGCGTCTGTTTTGTCAGGACCCCCCTTCCCCATGTCTTCTTGAGCCTGAGGACCCCCCTTCCCCATGTCTTCTTGAGCCTGAGGACCCCTCTTCCTCATGTCTTCTTGAGCTTCCCCCCCAGTCCCTGATGCCCACAGGATCATGACCCCGCCAGGGCCAGGGGTTCTGGAATTCACTTCTGTACCCCTAAAGCCCAGGCCCTGCCTGCCGTGTTGATGCCCTCCAGTCATCTCAGATGGATGAGGCGGGTATGCCGGGTGGACTCTGCCGGGAACAGGCAGGGGCATTCCTGGCCTGATGCCCACGGCAAAGGTGTGGTGGAGAGTGGGACCCAGGGGGCAGGGCCCAGCCAGCCAGTGTCTGCAGGCGCGGCAGCGGCGAGGCCAGGCTGTTCTCAGAACAGCTGTGGCTTCACAAGCGCTGAGCAGAGCCTGTGCTTGCTTCCAGATCTCCATTACAAGCTCATAATGAATCAGACATCACAGAAGAAAGGTGAGAACTGGGCCCTTCAGTGCCTGAGGGGATGCTCCTGCCACCCAGGGAAGCGCCTGCAGACTGTCCTTGCCCACCTGGCTGCACTTGCCCCTGTATGCCAACCCAGTGGGGACAGGTTCTGGGGCACCTGGACAGATGCCGCTACCTCTAGCCGTGGCTGGACGATGTTATGCAGCCAAGCACAGCTTGTGCTGCTCTCAGTAAGCCCAGGGCCTGAGATCATCGCAGTGGGGAGTGGGCACAGGGTGCACCCCAGACCCTCCCTCCTCCAAGCAGAGCTGAAATGGGAGGGACCCCTGAGACAGCCCTTGCCCTGCTAGGTCTTTAGCTCAGATTGCTGCTGTGGCCAGGCCCAGGATTTCCAGCCCTGTAGCTCTGAGTCCTGACATCCTGTGGGAGGGGCTCTGGACACACTCCATCCAGGGATCCCTTCCTGCCGCCTGGGCAGCAACCATGGGGACAAAGGGAGGAGGCAGAGTTCTGTTTCCTTGCCACTTGTCCAAGGCACTTCCCATCCCGACAGTGGGCCCCACCCAGCCCAGGATTCTGGGTTGTGGTCTCGAGCTCACTCCTGGTTATTTTTGGGACCGGGGATGACACCAGGACATCTGACTGGTGGATGGAACCAGCCTGGGAACATCACAGCTGGGGCAGTGCCTAGGGCTCCCCCTTCCCAGGCAGACACGGAGAATGGGGTCGAGGGAGGGCCCTTCCCTAGCCGCTGTAGCAACTCCAGTGAGCTGTTCTGGGCAAAGTGCGGTGCCGGGGGCCCTGACGGGACACAGGAAGGGGACACAGGAAGAGGCCATGCTCTCCCTCGGGACCTGCTGTTCCATGTGTCCCAAGCCCTCCTGCTTTCCAGACGGCCCCTCAGGAAACCACCTTTCTGGGGCCTCTGCTCCCTTGGGTGCGTGCTGGGTCTGCGTCCGCGGAGTGTGGGTAGAGCCGGGAGGACACAGCCCTGCCAGGCTGAAGGAGGGCCCCTCACGGACACACAGGCCAGGAGGCAAGCACGGGCGTCTTGCGGGCGGCAGCACCGACGCTGCGCTCTCCTGCAGACAGCCTCTCCACGTCCAGCTTCCCGTCTGTCAAGTCCATCTCTAACTCAGGTGAGCAGGCTGGCGTCCACGTGCTCACAGGGTTGAGTGTCCCACAGGGACCCCAGCCTGGGTGGCCACTAGGGGTGCTGCCTAGGCCCCCTCTGCTGGGCCAAGCTCAAGGATTTGGGGGTGAAGGGGCAGCGGAAAAGAGCCCTGCAAGTTGAAGCCACCAGGAGGGGATTAAGGAGGGGTGGGCAGGACCGGGGGCCAGACACAGGGCAGTAAGGCCTCACGGCAGGCACCCCAGGCGAGGCAGCAGGCAGGCAGGAGGGGCTTCCCCGGGTGGCCTTCTAGGGAGGATGTACCCTGGCTGCCCAGCAGGCGCCCTGCTTGGCCGTATTCCTGCCACAAGAAGGCAGGACACAGGAAGGATGGCACTGCCCACAGAGCCCTGGGCTCATGGCACCTTCTGCAAAGTGAGCCGGGAGCAGAGAGCCTCTTTTCCCCACTGTGCCTCCGCTGGAGGCCAGACATTTTCCTCAGCCCAGCCCTAAGCCGCGCCGTTCCTGGGATGGGCCCAGGCGCTAGATGGGCCTCGTCCTTGCCGAGGAAACCCACGCAGGCTGGGTCCAAGCCTCTTGTGCGGCTTCATTTTACCCAAAACGGGGCCAGCCTCCACTATCTTGGTTGTTCTAGTGTTCACAGGCACCACCCATGGGCTTCACCCTCAGAAGCTCATTGATCCCCCCCAGCACTGTCCAAGGCAGGCTCCCTTTACAGAGGAGGAAACTGAGGCAGGGGCAGGGGCTTCTTGGGTACACACAGCTGATCCTGGAAAACTTGGGCAGTGACTGTTGGTGCCTGCAGTGACCAGCCTTGTAGGGTCTGACTTGCAGCCAACTCTCAAGGCAAGGCCAGGCCCCAGCCCGGCTCCTTCAACAAGCAAGATTCGAAAGCTGACGCCCCCCAGAAGGCAGACCTGGAAGAGCAGCCCCTACTTCACAACATCAAGCTAGACAAGGTTCCTGGGGTACAAGGGCAGGCCAGGTAAGGCTTGGGTGTTCCTGGGGTGCAAGGGCAGGCCAGGTAAGGCTTGCCTGCACCCGAAGGGCCCCATGACTACATTTACGAGGCTCACGCCCTGCAGTGCCAGCTGCTCTGCCCCTAGCTCCAGGGGCCTGTCTCCAGGACTCATGACAGCAGATGACGGCCACGCTCTGCCCATCGGTGGGCGCTGTCTTCCTCCCTCCCCCGGCGGTCCTGTGCTGACCCGAGCCCACAAGGGGGCCAGTAGCAGCCGCCAAACCACTTTCTCAGAGAAAAGTAATATTCTCACCAAGAAAAGTGAGTTGCGCTCCTGCTGCCCCTTGGCCACAGCCTGCCTTTGGAGGGCACTAGGCCAGCAGGACAGAGCAGGACCAGGTTCTGATGATCCCTGAGTTTCTGGGACCGCCCTGGGATGCTAGAGTGCACACTTGCAGCAGCGCAACCAGCAGGACAGGCTCCTGCATCTCTGCACATCCCGAGACCAGGCCTGGAGCAAGAGGCCCCACTGGGTGTGGGGTCACGACCAAGAGCAGCCTGGCAGCTAGCTGGTTACCCACTGAAGCCCATCTGACCCTTAGGTCACCTTCAGAGGGGAGAAAGGGACAGGCCGCAGTCCCAGAGACCCCCACCTGGTGCCCAGAGCACCCTGCCGAGTGGGAGAAGGGAACCAGGCCCTCCCCCACATGGGCCTGGACGCTGCTGGGGGAGGTATGCTGGGGGAGTGGTTAGACACACCTGGGCAGGTCACCTCTGGCTGCTGCAATGACTGTTTCAGAAAGGAGAAAGCAGAGGCCTCTAACGCAGGCGCGGCCTGTATGGGGAGCAGCCAGCACCAGGGCAGGCAGATGATGGGGGTGGCGGCACACCCCCCAATGAGCCTGCCCCTTCACCTGCGAAAACCCACCACACTGAAGCAGTGCGAAGTGCTCATCCGCGAGCTGTGGAACACCAACCTCCTGCAGACCCAGGAGGTGAGGCTGGGTGGTAGGGTTGGCCCTTCGCAGTCTGGCGCCGCCACAGTCCCCACCACGCCCCTGCCCCTGCCTTTCAGCTGCAGCACCTCAGGTCCCTCCTGGAAAGGAGCCAGAGGCCCCAGGCAGCCCCAGAGGAGGCTGGGTCTAGCTCTCCCAGGTGAGTGCCTGGTGCACCCCTGCCCCATCCCTGGGCACCTGTCCACAGCTCACTGCTGACTCTTCCTTCACCCAGGGACCAGGAAGCCATGCATTTTCCTAAGGTCTCCACTAAGGGCCTCTTGAAGAAATGGTGAGTCCCATGGGCATGGGGACAGTGGGGCAGCCCTGCAGCCTGGGCCCCAGGGAGGGAGTGGGGAAGGGACGGTGGCGGTGCAGAAGCAGAGCGCGCGGAGGCCTCTCTAGGTCCCGGTGAGGGCCACGCAGGCCCACGCCAACACCACTCCACTCCCAGGGATGCCCAGAGTGACAGTCCCTCTACCCGCCCCCAGCCTGCTTCTGAGCCCACCTGTGGCGCAGCGTGCCGTCCTGCCTGCCCTGAAGCAGACCCCGAAGAACAACTTTGCCGAGAGGCAGAAGAGGCTGCAAGCGATGCAGAAACGGCGCCTGCAGCGCTCAGTGCTGTGAGCCTCCCGCATCTGCTCAGTGCCAGGCCCACCAACCTGCAGCTGGAGACTGGTTCTCTGTAGCATTTCCTGACACTTCACTACCTTTAGGCCTGGCTGAATTCCAAGATAGATGACACTTAAAATAGATAAAGTACTTGATCTCTAAACTAACCATTTATTTTGTTATTTTGCTATTTAGCATTTACATAAAAAGCACATGATGAAGTAGGTATCGCTTGACCTGTTGAAACTGAAAATAAAGCTTCTTGACTTCCAAGTTGTATGCCTGGTTCCTCACTGGCTATCAGGCGTCGTGTCCCTTCCCATTCCCAGCCCCTGGCTCCTAGCCCAGCCCCTGCTGTCTGCAGAGACCTGCCTGGGCAGCCCAGTCTTGCTCATTCGGGACCTGCCAGCGGCCCTGGGAGAGGCGCGTTGGCAGAGCCGTGCACATCCTCCCTGGAGGCAGGAGGGCTTTTCTGGTCCCCTGGCTGGGCTGGAGCTGCGTTTCAAACACATGATCACCCTGGGTCTCCTGCCCAGACTACATGCTCCTGGGGGCAAGAGGCCGTCCTCTCCTGCCCTGACAGCACCGCAAAGAGGTCCAGCCAGACAGGCCCTCCTCCTTGGAGGGCCGTCTCCAGAACGGTGTGGACATGCCCGCACCACCCCTTCCACCACAGCACAGCCATGTCCAGTCGGGGGTGGGCTGGCCCAGCTTAGCGCCCACCGTCACCCAGCCACAGTCTTCCCAAGCCCATGGCCCCACTTCCTTGGCATTAATCTCAACCTCTCCCTGCTTCAGGGAGCAGGAACTTTGCCAGGAAGCTGGGGGATGAACCAGGCCAAGGAATGGGATGGTGTGTTAGAAAAGGAGAGCTGAGGCCCGGGGCCAGAGTGGACAGTGCCGGCCCCAAGGCTGACAGCATCCTGACAGGACAGCAGGCCCAGGTTCACGGAGAGGGGGACACAGTGACAACTCCTGACAAACACAGGAGTCACAAGATTATAACAATCACAGATGATGGGGTAGTTCGCATAAAAAGGGAGGACCTCATCACCAAAGGGCTGCTGGCCGGTGCCCAGGTGAGCGGGCAACACAGGGAGGCACTCACTGCATGGGGGCCCCGCCCACTGCCAGGCTTTCTCTGGGTGGTGCAGCACGTGGTGTTCTGAGGACGCGGGTCCTGAGGGCCTCGCTCTTCATCCATCACAATGGACACGGCCCTTACACAAGTGGCACAGGGGTGCTGGCAGCACGATCCCTGATGGCCCTGCTCCCTGGGGGCCCCACAGTGCTCAGCAGGAATGCCACAAGGGCCGAAGCCCAGCTGGTGGCAGGGAGCCGGCAGCAGCCATCAGCCAGCCCTCCCTCCGATAGGCAGCCTGTGCCCTGGACTCAGGGGCTTCTCCAGGGGGTGCCCCACTTGCCCAAAGCAGCGCAGCCTGAACCCCAAACTGTGAGCAGAGAATCCCATGTGTGTTTGAAGGGTTTCTTATGTCCTCTGTGTTCTCCTATAGAAAGGAGCAGGGGTGTGTCGAGCACACACAAGACGCTCTAACACCCTGAGTGCACCCTGATGCTGCTGAGACAGACCCGGACCCTGGACAGGCCGCGGTGAGAGCAGCCCGAGGACGGTGGCTGGGGACCGTGTCCGGCTTTGTGGAGGAAGTCACATGGAACACCTTCTCCAAGAAGACGGCTATCGCCCTGCAGGCAGCCCACTCCACTGCGCCCGTCTCAGTCTGTGCGAGTGTGGGATTTCACTTGGCAGATCCCCAAGGCAGAAGAGAAAAGGAGGAAAGTTAACCTAACTCCAGGCTCTCCATGGAAGCCAACACCTAGAAGTGTCTGACAGGAGGTGTGTGTCCTTGGCCCCGATGAGGCTGCGGGCCATCCCTGCAGTCCTGGCTAGGCAGCTGGGAGGCAGGCCTGGTGGATGCTCCGGGCACAGGTGTTGAGCAAGGTGGTAACCGAGTGCTTGTCCGGGAGCTGTGGCAGCCTGGAGGTCACGCAGTGGTGCACCGACCTGAGGAAGGGCTTGGTGCCTGCAACAGAACAGTGGGCGTGAGCCTGAGGCAGTTGGCACCGCACCCAGGCCCTGCACACCCGCCCTGCACACCAGGATTGGCTGAAACACCAGGAGGAGCCCTGCACGCTGCCTGCCTGGCTGTAGGGCTCTCCTCCCAGAGCCTCATCATCAGTGAAGAACTGAATCTGAATGGAATTTGGAGCCCAGGGCTTTGCCTCTGACAATCTTGGGGACCTAGCCCTGGCTCTGCTGTGTGCCAGCTCTGGGCTCAGGGAGACTGATCCCTGTCAATGTGGCTCTCTGGTGCCATGTCACCTAGATGGGGCCCTGTGTGCCCAAGCTACTGGTAGGACACGTCAGCTGCGCTGAGCTCCCTAGTGGGCTCTGGGAAGAGCAGGGTCTGTCCTTGAGCCGCAGCTTTCTCACCCCTCGGCCACTGAACACAGCCACCCTGGACAGCTGACCTGACACAAGATGAAGGGGCAAAAGGACACAGGAGAGAGCAGAGACCCTCTCTCACTGGTGGACAACCGGCTCCTGTCAGCACAGGGCGAGCCAGAAAGGGGATGGAAGGGCCTGAGCTGGGAGGGGCTGGAGTGCACAGAGGCTGTCCCTACTGCACTGGGAGCCTGGTTTTCCGAACGACCCCTGCCTGCCCTGAGCCCCCAGACAGCTCCTCTGGGTCTGCCCACTGTACAGCCACTGTCGGTCCATCCATCGTGGACTCTGGGCACGGCAGTCGGTGGGCACGTGGTGGCACACTTGGGAGGTCCTTGTCGTTTGCAACACACAAGGCTGTACCTGTGACTGGACAAGGCCCGGCCTGCCCTGCCTTACAACTCTGCTCCCGAACAGGACTCTTCACACCCGAGAAGGTTCTGGTGAGGCTTGTGGCAAAGCCTGGAGGTCTCTCTGACTCTCAGATTTCCAAACCTGAAGCCCGAAGTGCCCTGCATTGATGGGTACCCACAGGTCCTGCCCACCACCTCCCTAGGGCCACAGGCAAGCAGAGCCACATCTGTGTTGGGGAGATGAGGGTGCGTGGGCTCTGGCGGCGGGGGCAGAGACATGGCTAGTCTGTCCTGGGCTCGGTGTATGTAAAGACAGGGCAGACAGCCTGCGGAGCGTGAACACAGGGCGGGGTCTGGGCACTGTGCCCTCCGGCTCAAACGGCAGAGGCCTGGGGCTGCGGTCAAGGTTTGCTAACCAGCGCCAGCCTGACGCTCCTGGACACTCGCCCAACTTGCAGATCGAGTGGACGGTGCCATTGTAGCTGCAGTGAGAAGGGTCCAGGTTTATCAGGCACTTGGGGTCCAGCCTGGCCACCTCGCCTTGCAGCACGCTGGGGGTGCTCTGCTGCTGGTCGCCCTCAAGCCTATGCTTCTGGGTGCATACCACCGGGGCCTTGAGAAGGCAGCATGGTGACCACACTGGGCACATATGGCCCAGGGCTGGCCAGCCACCCTCCACAAAGCCCAGCCCAGCTGGATGTACGTGATAAGTGGGCCATGGATGACAGTCATGGCTGAAGCGAATGCGCAGGGAATGGCTGAAGACAGGTGAGCGGATGTTGGCCAGGATGGCATCCAGGAGCTGCTGGCACAGGTGCTGCTGTTTGGTCAGCGGCACCGGGGCAGTGGGTTGGAGGCAAGATGGGCACGGTCAGCAGCCCAGGACCCGAGGGTTCTCCATTTAGGGGGCCTTCCCACCCCAGGCCCCTCCTCACTCACAGCCTGATTCCCAAGGCCTCTCTCTCAGCCTCCACCCTTGTGCAGACAATGCTGGCCGATCCTGGGTGTAATCCCCCACCCCCACAGCCTTGTCCTCTCCAGAGTCCCTGCCTCCTCTGGGCCAGGTGGCAGAGGCACCCATGGGGGCCGCAGACAGAGGGTGACTTCTCCCATGTTCCCACCCAGCACAGCAAACCTGGCCTGGAAGAGGCCTGGTGGGCAGGGTCTCAGGTCAGGCCCAGCCCCCACCCAGCCGCCCTGACCTGGAAGGACCCTCCTGCGGTGCTCCCAGGAGTTCTTGGGGGAGCCCCAGTTCCCCTAGGGGTCCCCAGCATCCCACTCACCACTGCCATGTCATTCTTGAGTTTCTCCCGGGTGATGTCACACTTTGGCAAGGTCTTCAGGGGACCTGCAGAGAGAGGGAACTGAGGCTGAGCTCCGTGCTGGAGGGCTGGGAGACATGGCTGGTCTCAGGCTCGGATCTGGGATCCCAACCACCGCCACTGGGCCTCCGCCCTCAGAAACCTCTGCAGGAGCTCCCTTCAGCTGACCAGCTGTTCCCAGACCCAGAGTCTAGGCAGGCGGCCCTCACCCTCAGGAGCTGCCCACCCTGTTGGCAGTGAGGCAATGGGTCAAGAGAAGGGGCAGTGGCCAGGCCCCTGACCAGGCTGGGAAGGCCTCAGTCGCATCTAGGCCAATCACTGTCCCACCCAGTCCTATAACCCTAAGGATCAACTCAGGAAGGCCCGGAGGACTGCCCAACAGTGACTGGCACTCTATCCAGACAAGGAGAACAGAGAGACGCTTCTAGATGGGGGTGCGGGGACAGCCTGAGTTTAGATGAGAGGGAGGTACAGGCCAATGCCCATGCAGTTCTGAGGTGCTGCCTGAGCTCACAGCAGCCTGTGGCCAGTGACCCTGCCTTCCACCTGCTTCTCACCAGCACCGTCTTGTTTCATTTTCATGACAGCACACATAGGCCGCAAATGGGGTAACTGAGATGCAGCTGCCTGCCCGCAGTCACTGGGAAGTCAGGGGCAGAACTCCAGGTCAGGTTCAGGCCCACCACAGCCAGCTGATGGTCAGGCCACCGCAAGCTGGGCCCCCAGCTACTGGCTGGATGAGGCCTGGCTGTGATGGGCCAGCATGAGGGCCACAGCAGTGGTCAGGAGTAGGGCAAAGGCTGGGCACTGGCCAAGATGAAGCCTGGACTCAAAGGCCAGCACACATGAGTGGAGCCTTGGAGGCCTCTGTCCAGGCCCCAAAGAGCTGCCTGGTGCCTTTTGCTAAACCCACATCACCACCCAGTGCCCGTCCACAGCTGGGCCACCCCTGCCCTTGGGGACCGTCCGTGGGCTGTGGGCAAAGTTCACAGCTTGGAGAGGCCTGTCGCAATGTCTAGATGGCTCTTCATCTTGCTCAGGTCCTTTTTTCTGTCTGGGACAGCAGAGGGGACACTAAGACACGAGCCCAGTGGCATCCCCAGGACGCTGGCCCCCACCCCGGCCGCAGCCCACCTTCGTTCTTGTCGATCTTGTTGACCACGCGGTGCGGGGGACTGATGCGCTTGGACAGCTGCTTCAGCGTGTCCAGGTACTGCTGCTCCTCGCCCGGCTCGAGCCGGCTGGACTCATGACAGAGGTCACTGCAGGACTATGGGCAGGTGAGGCCACGGCCCTAGACCCTCAGGAGGGGAGCTTGGGCTCTGAGGGCCCCAGAGCTCGCACACCCGGTATAAGCTGAGGCCTCGTAAAGGTGAGGGGCGACCTTAGCACCTCGACCCGCCAGGCCATGTACAGTTCACATTATGGAGCTGCGGGTCCCGGGCCCGACTTACCAGGTGTGTGTAAAAGTCTAGGGGAGGGGACACTGGAGTTCTGTGCGGTGTGGGACTGGGCAGGAAGCTATGGGGGACGGAGAAGGGCTGGAGCTGCAGCCAAGTGGGAGAAATATGGGTGCCGGGCCCAGGCAGGACAGCCACCGAACTCACTGTGCAACAAACCACAGTGGTGACCACTCCCCATCCTCCTTCCCGTGCCAGCTGGGCGGGGATCTCACCCAAAACAAGGGGTTGGGAAACAGGCAATACCAGCACCCCGAGCACAGGCTCAGCCAAGAGCACACACGTGGCGGACGCCCTGCTTCTGGAAGGGGATGGGGTGCCAGCGAGATTACAGTGGACACTTCCTTCAGCTAGAAGCCTAACGAGCATACCAGCTGGATCCGCACCAGCTGAAAACACCGGCTGCTGAGTCCAGGAGTTTGAGACCAGCCTGGGCCACCTAGGGAGACCTTGTCTCTACCAAAAAAAAAAAAATAAGAAAAAGAAAAAGCTGTTCCATGGCTGTTCACTTTCAAAATACCAAGAAAAGGGAAGTTCGGCCGGGCACAGGGGCTCATTCTTGTAACCCCAGTACTTTGGGAGGCCAAGGCAGATGGATCAGTTGAGGTCAAGGGTTAAAGACTAGGCTGGGCGCGGTGGCTCACGCTTGTAATCTCAGCACTTTGGGAGGCCGAGGTGGGCGGATCACAAGGTCAGGAGATCAAGACCATCCTGGCTAACACGTTGAATCCCCATCTCTACTAAAAATACAAAAAATTAGCTGGGCGTGGTGGTGGGCGCTTGTAGTTCCAGCTACTCGGGAGGCTGAGGCAGGAGAATGGTGTGAATCCGGGAGGCGGAGCTTGTAGTGAGCCGAGATTACGCCACTCACTGCACTCCAGCCTGGGTGACAGAGCGAGACTCCATCTCAGAAGAAAAAAAAAAAAAAAAAAAAAGAAGAGTTAAAGACTAGGTTGGCCTGTCTCTACTAAAAATACAAAAGAAAAATTAGCTGGACATAGTGGCACGTGCCTGTAGTCCCAGCTACTTGGGAGGCTATGGCAGGAGAATCTCTTGAGTCTTGGAGGTGGAGATTGCAGTGAGCCCAGATCACACCACTGTACTCCAGCCTGGGGAACAGAGTGAGACTCTGTATTAAAAAAAAGAAAAAGAAAGAAAGAAAGGGAAAGAGCAGTTCTCATTTTCCTACTGGGCTCAACCTGCAGTGTTTCAATGAAGTGACGTCCTGGACAGGGGAGGGACGGTCCGAAGAGGCAAGAGCAGCAGCTTCCACTGGCTGGGCAGTCACTATGCACCACCGCCAGGCTGGCTCTCCACACACGCCACGTCCTTCCTCTGCATGAGACACCAGGGCAAGGGAGACCCCAGCAGGCCTGAGGACACGTGGGGACACACAGGGAAGTGTGGCAGACAGGCTCCAATGTTATTACACAAGGTGGGCAGCTTTCCCCAGCTGTAAGTAAATGTGAATTCCGTGGTGTGTTTCACACAAGACTCCAAGTAAGAAGGTGACGGGCGGACGCGGTGGTTCATGCCTGTAATCCCAGCACTTTGGGAAGCCGAGGAGGGCGGAACACCCGAGGTCAGGAGTTTGAGACCAGCCTGGAAAACATGGTGAAACCCCATCTCCACTAAAAATACAATAATCAGCTGGGCGCGGTGGCACGCACCTGTAATCCCAGCTACTCAGGAGGCCGAGGCAGGGGAATCACTTGAAACTGGGAGGCAGAGGTTGCAGTTAGCAGAGATGTTGCCACTGCACTCCAGCCTGGGCAGCAGAGTAATACTCTGTCTCAAAAAGAAAATTTTAAAAAAATCTAGCCTATTTGTTTAAAGGAGATGTTAATAATTCATGTTCCCTTGAACCTCTTCAGTTTTTTGCTTTTGACAGGAAAGTTCATTAACAGACACAATCAATTACTAAAAGAAATATTATCAAGCAGTAAAACCTGATGTTCTATTAGCAAACAAAAAAATTCAACTTAACACTATCATACTCAAACTCAAATATCCAGAAGTCAATTTAAGTAATTCATGTCTCCTTGGCAAGAGTGTATGGATGATACCTTTTCCTGGTGATAGTAAAACCTATTCATTTTCTTACCTCACCCAGTATCAGCTTTTATACTTTTACTGATAAAGCCCATAATACACATACTGTATAGAAATCTTGAGCTCTTAATTAAAACGAACACACAGAGTTATATCTAAATCATTTGCTACAATGATCTAAACCCACTTTATTTACATCTTAGTATTAATCAGAGGGCAAAAACTCTTACATTACCTTTATTTTCAAAACTGGAGCCAGTGTTGCTATCTGGCACAGGCAACATATGTTCATAACCCCATGATACCATGTGTTTACTCCCAAGCAAACAGGGGGGAGATCCAGGCCCTACTTCTAAAAGCAATAGCCTAAGGGAGAGAAGGAAAATCAAAGGCACCGAGATGATTCCTTTTAGCAAGAAGTGGACCTGCCACCCCAAAGAGCAAAAACCACAATCTTAAAACTAAGATGTATAATATTTTATATGAGTATTATTCACAAAAGATATTCACCATATTTTTTTTTTTTTTTTTTGAGACAGAGTCTCGCTTAGTCGCCCAGGCTGGAGTGCAGTGGCGCGATCTCGGCTCACTGCAAGCTCCGCCTCCCGGGTTCACGCCATTCTCCTGCCTCAGCCTCCCGAGTAGCTGGGACTACAGGCGCCCGCCGCTTCGCCCGGCTAATTTTTTGCATTTTTAGTAGAGACGGGGTTTCACCATGTTAGCCAGGATGGTCTCGATCTCCTGACCTCGTGATCCGCCCGCCTCGGCCTCCCAAAGTGCTGGGATTACAGGCGTGAGCCACCGCGCCCGGCCTATTCACCATATTTTTAAACAAAAAATTACAAAGCCATTTTTCTTAAAATGTTACAATAAAATTGTATCTGTAACATGTATCTATTTTGTGTGTGTGTGTGTGTGTGTGTGTGTGAGAGAGAGAGAGAGAGAGAGGGAGGGTTATGAATTAGGAAGCATATGTACCAACCAAAACATTAGGAGTAGTTATATTTGGGTAATGAGATTATGAATGATTTTCACTGTCTTCTTTATACCTTATCAATCATCAGCTCAAAATTTACAATCAGAATTCATCACAAGCTATTGTTTGTTTGTTTGTTTATTTATTTTGTGAGACAAGGTCTCACTCTGTCACTCACCCAGGCTGGAGAGTGAGTGGCGCGATCTCAACTCACTGTAACCTCGGCCTCCAAGGGTCAAGCAATCCTCCCGCCTGAGCCTCCTGGGTAGCTGGGACAAATCAAAGCTAAGTTTTCTTCAGTTTAAAGCAACTTGTTATAATTACGTTGCTTAGCCTCATGGTAATCAGAAAACAAAAATCAATAATAGACACCCTAAAATTTAAAGTAAGGAATTAAAACACACTACCAGAAAAAATTACCTCACTACAAATAAAGACAGGAAGGAAGGGAAGGAGGAAAGAAAAGAAAGAAAGAGAGCGAGAGAGATCTGAGAGAAAAGAGGAAGGGAGGGAGAAAGAACAAAAGAAAAAAGAGAGAGCAGCAAAACAACCAGAAAACCAGTAAAAAATGGCAGTAGTATGTTTTTACCTGTTAGTAATAACTTTGAATATAAATGAATTAAATTCTCCAATTAAGACAGAGTGGCTGAATGGATTAAAAGACAAGACCCAATTACATACTGCCTACAGGAAACTCAGTTCACCTACAGGCATACACAGACTGAAAGTGAAGAGATGATAAAAGATATCCCATACCAGTGGAAACCAAAAAAGCAGAAGTAGCTGTACTTAGATTATATATACTTGCGTCAAAAAAAGAAAAAAATGAGATAATTATAAAATGAAAAAGAAGTAAACAGCAGCCTAACAATTGTAAGTGCATATGCAACCCGCACTCAAGCAACTAAATACAGAAGCAAATATTAACAGACCTTAAAGGACAGATGGACGGCAATACAGTAATAGAATACCTCAGCACTCCACTATAATCAACACCCCACTATCCTCAATGGACAGATCATCTAGACAACAAAACGTCATCAGTTAAACTGTACTCTATACCAAATGGACCTAACATTTACACAGCTTTCCACTCTGCAACTGCACAATGCACACTGCACTGAACAGTATATGGATTATTCTCCAGGATAGACTATGCGTTAGGCCAAAAAACAAGTCACAACACATTTTTAAAAACTGAAATCATATCAAGTATCTTTCCTGACCACAGTGGAATAGTACTAGAAATCAGAAGCAGGAGGAAAAACTCTACAAATATATGGAAATTAAAACACATGCTCATGAACAACCAATAAATAAAAAATTTATTGAAAAAAGAATAGAAACACAACATAACAAATCCTGTGGGATGCAGCAAAAGCAGTTGTAAGAGGAAAAGGGCATAGCTATAAACGCCTACATCAGAAAAGTAGAAAGATCTCAAATAGCCAACCTGACAGTACACCTCAAGTAATGAGAAAAACGAGAAAAATAAAATGCTAAAATTAGTAGAAAGAATATCATAAAGATTAGAGAAGAAATTTTAAAAATAGAAACAAAAAATACAAAAAGTCAATGGAACAAAGAGCTGGATCTTTCAGAAAAAAATCAAAATTGACAAGCTTTAACTAGTCTAAGGAAAAGAAAAAGAAAACAAAATCATAGATGAAAAAGGAGACATTACAATTGATAACACAGAAACATGAAGGATTCTAAGAGATGACTAAAAACACCTATGTAAAAACAAGTTGAAAAATCTAGGAGAAGTGAATAAATTTCTGGACACATAACAAATTCCCAAGATAGAATGATAAATAAAAAACCTGAGGCTGGGCACGGTGGCTCACGCCTATAATCCCAGCACTTTGGGAGGCTGAGGCGGGTGAATCACAAGGTCAGGAGATTGAGACCATCCTGGCTAACACGGTGAAACCCCGTCTCTACTAAAAATACAAAAAATTAGCCGGACGTGGTGGCGGGCACCTGTAGTCGCAGCTAATTGGGAGACTGAGGCAGGAGAATGGTGTGAACCCAGGAGGCAGAGCTTGCAGTGAGCTGAGACCATGCCACTGCACTCCAGCCTGGGCGACAGAGCAAGACTCCATATCAAACAAACAAACAAACAAAAAACAACCTGAACAGACCAATAATGAGTAATGTAATTAAAGCAGCAATAAAAAGTCTTTCGTCAAACAAAACACAATCATGGTTTTACTGCTGAATTTTACCAAACATTTTTAAAAGAGCTAATACCAATTTTACTCAAAATATTCCCCAAAAAAATGAAGAGAAAGGAAGTCTTCAAAACTTGTTCTATGAGGACAGCATGACCCTGGTACAAAAACCGGACCAGGAAATAACACAAAAAGAAAACCACAGGCATTTTAAATATCCCTGATGAACAGAGATGCAAAAAAATCCTCAGCAAAATACTTGAAAATTGCATTTGACAACACAATAAAAAGATGATCTGTCCTGATCAAGTGGGATTCATCCCAGGAATATGAGGATGATTCAATAAAACACATATAATTAAATGTGCAACATCACATTCAGCGAATCAAGAGCTAAAACCATACAACCATTTCAGCAGATGCTGAAAAAAATAAAAATCAACATTCCTTCATGACAAAACCCGAACAACGTAAGTACAGAAGGAACATATCTCGGCGCAACAAAGGCCATATATGACAAACCCACGGCTAACATCGTAATCCATGGGGAAAGGTTAAAAGCTCTTCCTCTAACACCCAGAACAAGTGTGGCTACTTTTACACCACTTTTATTCATCATAGTACCGGAAGTCCTAGGTAGGGCAATTAGACAGGAGAATGAAGTAAAAGGCATCCAAATTGGAAAAAAGGAAGTCAAACCGTCTCTGTTTGCAGGTGACATGATCATGTGCACATATATATACACACACATATATATAATCGTAAAGATTCCACAAAATCACCTACTAGAAATAATTTAGTCAAGTTGCAAGATACACTATCAACATATAAAAATGAGTAGCACACCCATGTACCAATAGTGAAATACCTAAGAAAGAAATCAAGAAAGCTATTTCATTACCAAAAAAATTATATTTAGGGATAAACTTAACCAACGACAAAAGATCCCACAATGAAAACTATAAAACATAGATGAAAGCTATTAAAGCAGACAGAAGTAAATGGAAAGATATCCCGTGCCCATGCACTAGAAGAATATTCATAAAATATCTATATCACCTAATGTGATCTACAGAATCAATGCAATGCGTGTTAAATTACAAAACACATTCTTCATAGAAATAGAAAAAAAAATCTTAAAATTCACATGGAAATGCAAAATACCTCAGATAGACAAAAGAATCTGGAATAAAAAGAAAACCTGGAGGCATCACACCTAACTTCAAAACATACTACAAATCTATAGTAAGCATGGTACTATCAAAACAGCATGGTACTATCAAAACAAACAGCATGGTACTATCAAAACAGCATGGTACTATCAAAACAGCATGGTACTATCAAAACAAACAGCATGGTACTATCATCAAAACAGCATGGTACTATCATCAAAACAGCATGGTACTATCAAAACAGCATGGTACTATCAAAACAAACAGCATGGTACTATCAAAACAAACAGCATGGTACTATCATCAAAACAGCATGGTACTATCAAAACAGCATGGCACTATCAAAACAGCATGGTACTATCATCAAAACAGCATGGTACTATCAAACCAGCATGGCACTATCAAACCAGCATGGCACTATCAAACCAGCATGGTACTATCATCAAAACAGCATGGTACTATCATCAAAACAGCATGGTACTATCAAAACAGCATGGTACTATCAAAACAGCATGGCACTATCAAAACAGCATGGTACTATCAAAACAGCATGGTACTATCAGAACAGCATGGTACTATCATCAAAACAGCATGGTACTATCAAAACAGCATGGTACTATCAAAACAGCATGATACTATCAAAACAGCATGGTACTATCAAAAAAAGGGGTGGGGGAGAAACAGGGAAACGAAGGAATGACAGACAGACATAGACAAGTGAAACAGAATAGAGAAATCAGAAATAAATTCACGCATTTATGGTCAACTCATTTTTAACAAAGGCATCAAGAGCACACATTTGGGAAGGACAATCTGTTCAATAAACTGTGCTAGGATAACCCAACGCCCACATATACAGGAATACATCTAGGCCGTTATCTTACCATACACAAAAATCTACTCAAAATAAAGATTTAAATGTAGGACCTCAAACTATGAAACTACTAGAGAAGAAAACATAGAATAAATGCTTCATGAAATTGATGAGGACAAGGAATTTTCAAACAGACATCAAAAGCACAAGCAACAAAAGCAAAGATGTCATTATATTAAACTTATCAAAAGCACAGGCAACAAAAGCAAAGACGTAATTATGTAAAACTTAAAAGCTTCTGCAAAGCAGAGGAAGCAATCAGTAGAATGAAGAAACAACTCAGAGAACGGAAAAAGTATTTGCAAACTGTGCATCAGCCAAGGGGTTAATACACAAAATACATAAATAACTGAAACTACTCAAAAGCAAAAATACAAATAATCTGATTTAAAAAATCTACCCCAAACCTTTGTCCCCCACCACTATTTTCCCACCTTCTTTTCTCGACCGTCTTTGCCCCCTCCCCCTCACCACCCTTTTTCTTCCTCCATCTACCCCAAAACATTTTCCCCACCATTTTTTCCCCATTTTGTAAAGCCTTCTCTACTCTCCCGCTCACCACCCTTTTCCCCATCCATCTTCCCAAACACTTTCCCCAGTTTTTTCCCACCGTCTTTTCCCCTTCTCCCTGGCCACCTTCTTTTTCCCCGTCCCACTGTCATCACCCTCTTTTGCTCCTTCATCTAAGCAAAAACATTTTCCCCCGCCTTTTCCCAAAGCATTCTCCCCAATCCTGCTGCTCACCACTGTCTTTTCCCCCCTTCATCTACCCAAAACTTTTCCTCGTCGTCTTTTCCTCCGCTCCTCCTTGCCACCCTCCTTCCCTTCCCCATTTACCCGAACACATTTCCCCATAGTCTTTTCGCAAAGCCGTCTCCCCACTTCTGCTCACCTCCCTCTTTCCCCTCTCCATCTACCCCCCAGAATTTTCCCCACCGTCTTTCACAGTCTTGCGCCCTTTCCCACTCGTCGTCTTCTCTGCCCTAGCCTGCCTGCCACTCTCTTTTCTGCCCTCCATCTACCCCACATTATTTTCCCATTTTTTTCCCAACCCTCTTTCCCTGCTCCCTCTCGCCACCCTCTTTCCTCCTCCTCGTCACCCTCTTTCCCCCCGCATCTACCCAAACACTTTTTACCCACCGTCTTTTCTTTCTCCACCGTCTTTCTTTGCTGCCCACTATCATTTTGCAAAACCTTGTCTTCCTCCCGCTGGCTACCCTCTTTTTCCTTCCCCCGCTGGTTACCCTCTTTCCCTCCCTCTATCTATCCAAAAACTTTTCTCCCCACTGTCTTTTCACAAAACCTTCTCTCCCTACCGCTCGCCCCCATTTCCCCCTCTACCACCCTCTCTTTCCTCCTCCCACTTGCCACCCTCTTTTCCAACTCCGACTACCCATAAACTTTTTCCCCACCGTCTTTCTGCAAAACCTTCCCTCCCTCTGCTCCCCACCCTGTTTTCCCCTCCATCTACCCAAAAACTTTTTTCCCCACCACCTTTTCCCCACTGTCTTTTTGCAACGCGTTCTCCTGCTCGCTATCCTCTTTTCCCTTCAGCACTAATCACCCTCTTTACCTCCCTCCATCTATTCCAAAACTATTTCCTGGTCTTACCGCTCCAGTCGTGCTGCCGTCTCCCGTCGCCGCCGCCGCCGCCACCAACCTCAGCGAGGCGAGCCGCCCGGCAGCCGGTCCAGCCTCCAGCACAGGCCTGTGATTACCCATTCCGGGTCCTCTAAGCAGGCACCGAGCAGCTCTACGGGAAAATACGGGAGCCTGGAAGGCCCTGACTTCCCTTCAGCAGCGTTCATGCACCGAGCTTATATACAGGAGGATTCCTGAACTGAGTGTTCTGATTGGATGAGAGAAAACCTCCAGGCTCACTCGGATTGCACTTTATTATCATGCTCTGATTGGATGAGAGCAAGCCTTAAGACAACCAATCACAGCATGAAGATAAAGTCCAATCAGCGTAGGCCTAGAGGTTTTCCTCTCATCCAATCAGAACATGTAGTCCAGGAACTGCATGTATATAAAGCACGCTGAGGACGGCATCGGCTCAGTTCAGGCTCTTCGGTGTCGGCGTTCAGTACCCGGGTTGGAGAACTAGGGAAAGCGGCTGCGAGCTGATTCCGCCTGGAGCGCCAGGCGCTGGTCCGCTGAGGTTGGTGAGGGCGACCCACCGGTAGGAGGGCGACTGGCAGCGGGAGCTTGTCCTGCCCAGCAGGAAGACGAGTAGACGGGAGAGGCATCGACACATGCTGGAGGCTGGAGCCTGCGCCCCCGCGGCTCGCCTCGTTGTGATTGGTGGTGACATCAGTCACTGCAGCTCGGTCAGAGTGGTAGAAATGTCTTGGGGTAGGTGAGTTTTCCGGGGCTGCCCTGGCTGCCTCTGGGGGCAGGGGTTGGGTGTCCTATTGGGGCTCACTGCCCAAGGCTGCACTGCTTGTGGCTGGGGACCGGATGGGGGGCACTCTCCGGGGTTGCATTGCTGGCAGAGGGGGGATTGGCTGGCTGTCGGGACTACACTGCCTGCAATCGTGGGGGTGGTGGGGGGAGGCAGGTTGTGTGCGCTAACGTGTACTGGTGGTGGCGGGGGATGGGTTAAGGGCGCAATTTTTTGCTGCACTGCGCGGAGCAGTGGGTGGGTTGGGTGGTTATTTGGAGCTAAAATGCTGATAGTGGGGGGTGGTTTAGGGGTGTTGTCGGGTGCTGCACTGTCCTTACGGTGCACTATCAGGAGCATCACTGCCCATGGCGGGGTGTAGGGGGGCGATTTTGGGGCACTATCTTGTGCAGCAATACCTGTCGTTGGGTCAGGTTGTGGGCACTATTGAGTGCTACACTGCCTGTGGAGGGGGTGGTTTGCGGGGGTATTGGGATTACACTGCCTGCAATTGGTACGGGGTGTGTTGGGTGTGCTATCCGGGGGCTACACTGCAGGCGGCAGGGGTCAGGTTAGGGGTGCTATCGAAGGCTATTGGCATTGGTGGGATGCGGAGGTGGTAGCCAGAGCAACAGCTGTGGTCTCCTTTCATTCTGGTGATTCTCCTCATTCTCAGACTCCAGACTCTAGAGCGTAATCTCCTGCTCGTGCAATCTCCAGCATGGCAGGGCCCCCACACCCACCATGGTTCTCCGGCCGGCACCCCCATGTTATGTGGGACCCGTAGACCGCCTGGGACTACGGGTAGGGATTAGTGGGCATCACAGGGGATTGTGGGTGGAGGCGTCAGGAACGGGAACCAGCACTTGGGTGGGGAAGGCTGGCTGGGTCTGAGTTTCTCCTACTCCTGCTGCCCTAGGAGTGCAGCCCTGGTGGGCCCAGCAATGTCTGGCCGGCTGCACCTGGCCGACGGTGGTTTCAGCGAAGGCACTCATACCCATTCTAGGCCCCAGTTCCTGGTCAGCTTTTGTCAGAAACAGAAGCTGGGCTTTGGAGGGTCGGTGTGAGTGCCTTAGCTGAAACTGGTCCCTGCCACTCAGTGGCCAGCGTGACAAGGTGAGGCTCTAACGCTACCACTCTCTGCGTCCCTTTCTAGGCTTTTCTGGTTTTGCCTGCCCAGCTGCTTCAAGCCAGACTGGAGGAGGAGGAGGAAGAATCGTGTGGTACACCTAGAGCCTGCATATGGCGTGACTCTGCAGCTTATCTCATGCAATTGGTGGTGGTGACTGGAGACTGCAGCTCGACTGGAGTGGTAGGAAGGTGCCTGCGGGGGCAAGGTGGTAGGAACTTTGTAGGGTGGGCTGCTGCATTGAGGGCAACAGCAGTTGTGTTGGCATCAGTGCTAGTGGTGGTGGTGGCAGCACGTCTGGGGGCTGGGAAGGGGGAGTAGGAGCGCTACAGGGCCCAGCCCAACCTCAGGTGAGGAGGAATCTGCATGTGCTGTACTGTGGGCCTCAGTGGCAGTGGTGGAGGCACATCTAGGGAAAGGAGTTCTCTCTGCCCCTTCTCTTGTAATCTCTGGAAGGTGCCCTCCTCCTGCTGGTGAGTGAGCCAGACGTGAGTGGCAGCATTGTCTCATTCTTAACAAAATTTAGGGAGTGACTCTGTGTGTGTGTATGTGTGTGTGTTTGTGTGTTTTAGAGACGGAGTCTTGCTCTGTTGCCCAGGCTGGAGTGCAGTGGCAGACCTTGGCTCACCAGAAGCTCTGCCGCTAGGTTCATGCCATCCTCCTGCCTCAGCCTCCCGAGTAGTTGGGACTACAGGCGTCCACCAACATGCCCGGCTAATTTTGTTTTTGTCTTTTTAGTAGGGACCGGGTTTCACAGTGTTAGCCAGGGTGGTCTTGATCTCCTGACCTCGTGATCTGTCCACTGTGGTCTCCCAAAGTGCTAGGATTACAGGCGTGAGCCACTGCACCCGGCCCTTTTTTCCTTGTTTTTTGTTGTGATGGCCTTGAACTTTTTCAAATTTCATGAACTGGGGAGGAGATAAAAGGTATCATAGGTCTTCTAATTGCTGCACCTGTTCTTTTTTCTTTTTTTAGTCTGTATTTTTTTCTTTTCATCTTGTTCCTCTTTATTTTCTCTTGCTGCTGTTTCTATTTCATGTTACTATTGTTTGTCTTTTTGTTTTCTTTATGCCAACCCAGTGGCCTTAACAAACAAGCCAAAATTGTCACTGTGTTGTATTTTAAAGTAACTGGTCCCTTACTGTGTTTTAGGGATGAGGAAAAAAATCAGTTGTACAATTAGTTACTTGAATAGCTATGCTTTCGTGATCGTGTTAAACCCCTTATGCCTAGTGTTCCATTATTGGAATGCTAAGCATGAGGGAGTTACTTACATCCTACTGGTGAAAGTTGTTGACAAGGTCTGATTTTTCACTCATGCAAAAATTCAACTGTATACACTGTGTACAGTTTGTAGTCTTTTATTCCTCCCCTCCTCCCACTTTTTCTCCCAAGTCCCCAAAGTCCGTTGTAGTATTCTAATGCCGTTGCATCCTCATAGCTTAGCTTCCACTTACCAGCGAGAGCATACAATGTTTGCTTTTCCATTCTTTTTTTTTTTTTTTTTTTTTTTTTGAGACGGAGTCTCGCTCTGTCGCCCAGGCTGGAGTGCAGTGGCCGGATCTCAGCTCACTGCAAGCTCCGCCTCCCGGGTTCATGCCATTCTCCGGCCTCAGCCTCCCGAGTAGCTGGGACTACAGGCGCCCGCCATCTCGCCCGGCTATTTTTTGTATTTCTTAGTAGAGACGGGGTTTCACTGTGTTCGCCAGGATTGTCTCGATCTCCTGACCTCGTGATCCGCCCATCTCGGCCTCCCAAAGTGCTGGGATTACAGGCTTGAGCCACCGCGCCCGGCCTGCTTTTCCATTCTTAACGTTACTTCACTTAGAATGGTAGTCTCTGATCCCATCCAGGTTGCCGTGAATGCCATTATATTTTCCCTTTCTATGGCTGAATAGTATTCCATAAGATACATATGTATGTATGTGTGTATATATATATATCACAATTTCTTAATCTACTCCCTGATGGGCATTTGGGCTGGTTACATACTTTTGCTATTGTGAATTGTGCTGTTACGAACATGGGAGTGCAAGCATCTTTTCTTTTCTCCTTTGGGTAGATACCCAGTAATGGAATTGCTGAATTAAATGGTAGTTCTACTTTTAGTTCTTTAAGAAATCTCCACACTGTTTACCATGGTGATTGTACTAGTTTACATTCCAACTAGCAATATAAAAGTGTTCCCTTTTCACCAAATGCCCATCAATATTTTTTATTTTTTGATGTTTTGATTATGGCCATTCTCGTAGGAGTAAGGTGGCATGGCATGGTGGGTTTCCTTTTTTTTTTTTTTTTTTTTTCTGAGACGGAGTCCGCTGTGTCGCCAGGCTGGAATGCAGTGGTGCAACCTCGGCTTACTGCAACTTCTGCCTCCCAGGTTCAAGTGATTCTCCTGCCTCAGCCTCCAGAGTAGCTGGGACTAAGGTGCCTGCCACCACACTCGGCTAATTTTTGTATTTTTAGTACAGATGGGGTTTCACCATGTTGGCCAGCGTGGTCTCGATCTCTTGACCTCGTGATCCACCTGTCTCAGTGTTTCCAAAGTGCTGGGATTTCAGGCGTGAGCCACCACTCACGGCCTGACATTGTGGTTTTGATTTACATTTCCCTGATCATTAGTGATGATGACCACTTTTCCATGTTTGTTTGGACATTTTTTATATCTCCTTTTCAGAATTTCTATTCAAGTCCTTAGTTCCTTACTTGAAGGGATTGGTTTTTTTCCTGCTAATTTGAGTACCTTGTAGATTCTGGATATTAGTCCTTTCTCAGATGTATAGATTGTGAACATTTTCTCCCTTTCTGTGGGTTGTCTGTATACTCTGCTAATTGTTTCTTGTGCTGTGCCGAAACTTGTTGGTTTCTTACCTATTTATCTTCATTTTGTTGTTGTTGCTCTTGCTTTTGGGTTCTTGGTCATGAAGTCTCTGCCTAAGCCAATGTGTAGAAGGGTTTTCCAATGTTATCTTCTAGAATTTTTATGGTTTCAGGTCTCAGATTTAAGTTGACTTTCGTATAACGTTCGAGATGGGGACCCAGTTTCATTTCTTGGCATGTGGCTGGCCAATTATTCAAGCACCATATGTTGAATAGGGTGTCCTTTCCCCACTTTTGTTTTTGTTTGCTTCGTTAAAGACCAGTTGGCTGTAAGTATTTGGATTTCTGAGTTCTCTATTCTGTTCAGTTGGTCTATGTGCTTATTTTTAGACCAGTACCATACTGTTGTGCTGACTATGGCCTTGTAGTAGATTGAAGCCAGGTAATGCAATGCCTCCAGATTTGTTCTTTCTGCTTAGTCTCGCTTTGGCTATGTGGTCTCTTTTTTGATTCCATATGAATTTTATAATTATCAGGAGCCACTGGGTGCTGCGGCAGCTTCAGGATAACTTGAGGGCGCATCCTGGGAAAGAAACACCTCCTGTCCGTGTCGCCGACTGCTGAGGATAGCAGTTCGGTGTGGCTTCTCCGTGGCCCAGCTGCTTTAGGGTGTTTTTCTTTCATGGTGAGTACAGAAGCTTTCGTTTTCTGGAATGTTCTGTGTACGTCTGCTAGATTCTCCTTTTTTCTCTCTTGATACCTTAGCATTAATTTTACAGTAGTACTTATTCCCTGAGGGCTTTTGAGGTTGGAATGTGTAGGAGGCTTTAGGGCTGTTTTTGAGGGAGACTCCCCATGTAGATGGAGAGAGAGGAAGGCTCTGGCTGTCGGAGGAAGGGGGAGCCCAGCCCAGGTGGCGTGTTGGGGCCAGGCCGCAGTTTGGCTGCCTCGCTTTCAAGCCTCAGGTGGAAGGAAAGGATCCAACTTAAACTCCAGGGTTTGCTGATTTTTAAATTATTTTTATTTTTTTGGAGATACGGTCTTGCCTTGTCGCCCAGGCTGGAGTGCAGTGGTGGATCTCAGGTCACTGCAACCTCCATTTACTGGGCTCAAGGGATTCTCCAGCCTCAGCTTCTCCGGTATCTGGGCTTATGCCCCTTGCCCAGCTATTTGTTTTCTTTTTTTTTTTGTATATTTGGTAGCGACGGGGTTTTGCCATGTTGCTTAGGCTTGTCTCAAACTTCTGAGCTCACAGCAACTTGCCCAAATGCTGGGATTACAGGCATTAACTACTGCGCCCGGTCTGCTGAATTTTAAAATCTGTGTCCCTGCCGTTGGGACATAGCGGTCACTTTTCTCCACTCCCTGCAGTGCTTGCCTAACTCTGTCCCTCTAGTCATGGCCGCCTGACTGAGGGAAGGGACCTTGTATGTGGTTTAATGTCCTCTTTGCAGAAATGTCTATTCAGGGTCTCTGCTCCGTTTTGGGTGAATCACTGTTTTTTTTTGTTGTTGTTGTTGCTACTTAGTACTGTTAATGTGTTGCATATTTTCTATAACAACCCCCATTAGCCAATATGTGATTCCTCAAAACGTTCTCCCAGCCTTTCTCTTTGGGCTCATTGCTTCCTTTTCCTTGTAAAAACTTCTCACTTTGATACAGCAATGCATGTTTTCTTATGGCCAGGCATGAAGGTTCATGCCTGTAATCCAAGCACTTTGCAAGGCCAAGGTGGGATCACTGGAGCCAAAGAATTTGAGACCAGCCTAGGCAACGTGGCAAAATTTCATCTTTACAAAAAATACAAAAAAATTAGCCAGGCGTGGTGGTGTGTGCCTGTAATTCCTGCTATTCAGGAGGCAGAGGTGGGAGGATCACTTGTGCCAGGGAGGTCAAGGCTGCAGTGAGCCATGATCATGCCACCACACTCCAGCCTAAGTGACAGAGTCCCTGTAGTTATCACTTCTATGATTCCCTCCAATTTTCTAACAAGTTTTTGAGATGGTCTCATACTCTTTAGGCTGGAGCACAGCGGCATATCAGGGATTGTGAGTCCTCCAACTTAGTTTCTGTTTCTCAGGATTCCTTAGACATTCCGGGCCATTTGTGGTTCTACATGACCATTAGCATTGTGTATTCGCATTTCTTAAATTTTTGTGCATAATAAAGTATATAATTAGAGAGTATGCTGGGACTGTTGTTGCTCTGGGATATTTTGATTCATGCATATTTTTACTAATCAAATCAGGGTACTTGCCACATCTGGTCTCTCACACAGGTATTCTTCTTTTGTGAGAACATTGGAATTGCTCCATTCTAGCTTTTTTGAAAAATACAGTATTTTGTTAACCACGATTACCGAGCTGCGAGCTGTGGTATAGAAAACAAGAATGTATCTGTCCCAACTAACTGCAACTTTGTTTCCATAACCAATCCTCCCATTCCCTCCTTTCCCTCTCCTCAGAAAACCACTACTGTGCCTTCTACTTATCGAAGGCAGAGTTTTCTGGATTCCATATAACTGAGATGAATCTGTGCTTGTTTTTCTATGCCTGGGTTATTTCATTTAACAGATTTTCCAGGTTCATCTGTATGGCTCCAAATGAAAATTATGTTGTTGTGGATGAAGAGTATTGCGTTGTGCAGATATACTGCAGTTTCTTCATCCCTTCATCTGTGGATGGAAAGGTAGGTTGATTCCATACCTTCTGTATTATGAATAGTGTCATGAAACATGGGAGGGCAGGTAACTTCTTAAGGTACTGGTTTCCTTGGCTTTAGATGCATATGCAGTGTGAGGAATACCCCAACTTTTTCACAGCGTATTCACTGATTCACATTGGCATTAATAGCGTATCAGAGTTTTCCTTTCTGTAAGTCTGCACTGGCTGCTACCTTCCAAAAATGCTATTGCTGTTTTTGGTGATACTCATTCTCAGTGGAATTTGATGGTAACTGGTATCGGGGTGTGATTCTTACTTACATGTTTGGAGTGATTAGTGATGTGGAAAATCTTTAGTTTCACCTGTGGATCAGTTTCATGTCATTTGCAGAAGTGGTTGTGCAGGTCGTTTGCATGTTTTTAGCTTGTGTATTAATCTTTTCCCCACTTGGTAGCCTTAGTGCTTGAATATGTTAAATAACAACCCCTTCCAAAATTACGATTTCCCACAATTTTAACCCAATCATTCTTTCCACCAAGGTAAGATGCTTTCTCTTTGGGTTCATTGTTTTCTTCCCAGTGCAGAAGCTCTAAAATGTTTGTCTCACAGGTTTATATTTGCTTTTGTCAGCAGGGATTTCTGTGTCCAATCAGAGAGGAAAAAAAGATCACAAAGTCATTGTATTGTCTATAGGTATTTTCCCCATAAGTGAGACCATGTGGTGTTTGGTTTTTTGTTCTTTCCTTAGTTTGCTTATCATAGTGACGTGCAGGTCCATCCTTGCTGCTGTCAAGGACATGAATTTTTTTAAACTATGTAGGATGTTGTTGTATCTATGTACAGCACTTTTAAAACATCTAATTAACTGTTAAGGGGGAACATAGATGGATGTTATTTTATATTTCCATGTGAATAGCACTTCCAAGAACATACCCATGCCTGTGTCATTTTGAAAGAAGGATTTATGATTAATTCTTTATGTGTAGATACCCAGTTATGCAATTGCTCATTTGGATGGTAGTTCTAAGTTCTTTGAGGAACCTCTAAACCACTTCTCATAGCGTGAGAACTAGTTTTTATTCCCACCACGAGAGTAGCAGCGTCTGCTTTCCTCTGCTGCTTTGCTACCATGTAAATGTTTGGACTTAGGACAAGTGGCCATTCTGACCGACGTGAGACGGTATCTCCGTGTGTGTGTGAGTTACATTTCTCTGATGATGGGTGATGTCGAGGTGTTTGTTCATGTTCTCTACCCATTGCTTGAATGGTTTATTTGTTTTTCTGCCTCTTGATTTTTTTTAAGGTCATGTTAGAGTCTGGCTATTAGACCTTGCTGAGAAGCATAGTTTGGGAACATTTTCTCCCATCCCATAGGCTGTGTGTTTACTGTGCTGGTGATTTATTTTGCTATCTGGCAGTGTTACAGTTTCTTAGGCCCAACTTGTCCTTTTGGTTTTTCTTGCTGTTGCATTTTGTCTAAATGCTTTCCAAAGCCTGTATTGAGAAAGATATGTCCAAGGTTTCCTTGTAGGGACTTTCATAGTTTGAGATCTTCTACTGAAATCTTTCATTCACCTTGGGTTAGTTTTTGCATCTGATGAGAGTTAAGGCTTCAGTGTTACTCATCTACATGTGGCTAGGCACCTAGCCCAGTGCCCTTCATTGCAGAGTGAGCCTTTTGTCTATCTGAGCTTTGGAGTTTCAGGGCATTTTGTGGTCCCATGGGAATTTTAGCATTGTTTCTCTATGTTGCTTTCAAGAAACAAGATTAGCTCTGTCCTAAAGATGTACAACTAGAGGGCAGAGTGGGACATTTGGGGCCGCGCATGCATCGTATAGGGATGACATCAGGGTATTTAGTGTCATTTTTTGCCTTGTAGAATTTTCATATATTTGAGTGAGGAGAGCGAGAACCCTCCTTTCTGGCTGTTTAGAAAACTACCCTTTGGTAAAGTTTCCCCTAATCATCCTGCTGAGGAATAGAACAGCAAGTTTCACTCCTCTTAATGCAGCGTGTCACTTTGTACCTGTTTCCTATGCCCACCCATGCCCAGCCTTCTGTTCCAACCCTGGCAGGCCCTATGGTGCTTTGTAGGTCTGTGTGAGATAAAGTTTCCTAGATTCTTCACGAGGGAGGTGATGCGAGGTTTGTCTTCCCCTGCCTAGGGTGTTTTCATTTACCATGATGTCTTCCGGGTTCCACCATGTTGGTGCGGATGACCTGATTGCGGTACCCGTGTCTGGGTGAAGAGGATCCGATCGGTTGTGACTAGATGCTGCAGTTTCTGAATCCCATTCTCTGTGGGTGGACAGGTAGGTTGATTCCTTATCTTGGCTATTGTGACTGGTGCCACAGTCAGCGTGGGAAGGCAGATACGTCTTCCGTGTACTGGTTTTGTATGATTCCAGTAGCAGCACAGCTCAGTGAGAAATGGTCGTTGTATTTTTAGTTTTCTGAGGAACCTCCAAGTGCTCTGTAGTGTGAGTACTAATTTACCTGTTAACAGATGTGGATAAGAGAGCTCTCTGTTCTCTGGAAATTGACAGCAGCATTTGTGGTTTCCCTTCTTTGGAGATACATGAAGGGCTTTGTAATACTCCTTCCACCGAGAGGGACATAAGCAGTATCAGAGTCTTGTTGTGATTTTCATTTTTGCCATGATTATGATGTTAACCAGGCGTTCACAAACAGACTTGTTTTCAGTTTTATATGTTCTTGGCAGGAAAGTCTCTCTGTCCAGTTTTGGTTTGATAATTTCTGTTTTCCGGTGTTTTTTGCTAGTTAGTAATGTTACTTACGCCTTTTCCAAGAAATGCCTCATCGACAGTGTTTTTCTCCGAACCCTTCTTATCATCCTTTGTATGTTTCTTTCTTTTTATTCATATTTTTCATTCTTTCTTGCCCAGAAGCCATGTGGTCTGGTGCAGTTTCAGGTGCATGCAGTGTTCTGGTTTTCCCTTAACACTGGTGACTGATGAAGTTAAAGAAATTCACTAGCATGTCAATCTGTTGCCAGTGAGTTTTGGTTGTTGGTGGTTTGTGTTCTTTTTTGTCTTTATTTTTTTTTTTGTTATTTTCCTTTTTGTAAACCATGAGTACAGATCCAGGTTGACCCTGGTATCTGCACACTATATGCTTTCTTCCTAGAGAGTGACTTTTTCAAGTTCTGGGTGTAGGTCTTTCATTCGTGTTGAATGAATTATTGTGAATTTTGCACAATAAGGACCCTATGTTGTTACTTGCTAGGGATATCCAGTTCCCCAAACGCTATGTTGGGCAGACTCTCCCTTTCCAGGGTGACTTTTGTGGTTCTTTTCAAACATGTGCTTATTCTATGTTGTGAAAGGAAGATATCTTGGTTCCTCAAAATCACTAAGGAAAACTCAGGCTGGAAACTGCTTAGGGCCATCTTGCCTCCCATTCTATTCAAAGTCACTCCTCTGCTCACTGAGATAGACGCCTATCTGATTGCCTCCTTTGGAGAAGCTAACCAAAAACTCTAAGTAATGTAATTATTTGTGTATCACTTATCTGTGACCTTGAAGCTCCCTCCCTGCTTCCAGTCTTCCTGTCTTTGCTTAAAGTTGTTCAGCCTTTCCAGAACGAACCTATGTACTTCTTAACGTATCTTGATCGATGTCTCATGTCTCTCTAAAATGTATAAAATGAAACTGCCCTGGCCACGTTGGGCACATGTTGTCATGACTTTCTGATGCCTTGTCACGAATGTGTCCTCACCCTTGGCAAAATAAACTTTTTAATTAACTGAGACCTGTTTCAGCTTTTCTGAGTTCACTTTTTGGTAACTACGGGGGGATTCCGAGTGGAGACTCTCCTGACCTTTGGCAAGTCTTCTGTCAGTGCTTTGGGACCAGCGTGAGCTCACTTTATGACCCAAACCAATAGGACAATTTGCTGAGGTCTGAGAGCACCCCCGCCAGAGAATTCCTCATCTCCCAAAATTTGGTCAAGATCTGAAGTTTATTTTGCTGTACAACTCCTTTTTTTTTTCTCTTCTTTTTTCTTTTTTTTTTTTGGAATTTTGCTTGCGTCCATCAAGAAGACAAGTTTTCATACCTCCATGATGTTGGAAGGCAGGTACCTCCTTTGTGGAGTTGGAGCTCCCTTCTTCTAATAGGCAATTTTTTTTTCTCCTGCTTCTAGGATGGTAGAGAGCAGTTTACAACCTGAGACCCATTACTAAGTAAGAAACTGGTTTTGGATTCTGTCTTGCAAATTCCTTTTAAAGAATAAAGTTAACATTTAACAACCAGCCCCTGTTAATTTCTGCTTACCCTTAGAGTGCTCAGGTACCATAATTTGTGTGACCATTGGCAGTTTAGCAGCATTTTGTCCTAGCTGAAATACAGTAATAAGATTAAAAGAGTTTTGTTTAAAGGAGCACAATTGTGTAGAAGTCACCTTATTTAAAAGGGTAACATCCAGATGTGTGTGCATGTGTATATTTGAAAGGCCTTCATGTTTTTGTTTTTTTTTGTTTTACTCTCCTAAGACCTTGTCTTTTTTTTGTTGAGCAAACGTGTTTATTTTCGTCTTCTCAGTTGACTGAATTCTGTTTTCACTTGATTTTTTTTTTTGACTGAAATAGTTATTGCAACAGTGGGTTTTTAAGGAAGAATGTAGTTTAATTTTATGTTTAATTTGACTCAGAGAAAAATATTAGTGTCTCCCTCTAGTACCACTAGACTTTTTCTTTCTGTACTTTATGAAGTAAATTTGGCTATTTGATTTTCACCTGAGTTGTTTCCTTTAATGTTCAAATTTCAGGCTATTAGTTGACAACTGCCTAGGGTTGTGAAACAAGTTATCAAGAATCTGAAAGTCTAAGACAGAAAAAAAAAAAGGGGGGGGGAGTCTTTAAATCTATAAAATGTACTGTAACAGCCCAATGGGTTTACCTTGCCTGCTGCCTAGACAGAACCGATTTATCAAGAGGAATTGCAGTGGAGAAAGAGTAATTCACGCAGAGCTGGCTGTGTGGCACACCAAAGCTTATTATGCAACTCGGTCTCCCTGAGCATTCGGGGATCAGAGTTTTTAAAGATAACTAGGTGGGTAGGGGCTTGGGACATGGGGAGTGCTGATGAGTCAGGTTGGAGATGGAATCATAGGGGGTTGAAGTTGGGTTTTCTTGCTGTCTTACATTTATAGGTGTGATGGCACAACTGGTTGGGCCAGATTACGGGCCTAGGCAGGGTCTGCAACACATATCAAGCCCTGATCTTAGGTTTTACAATAGTGATGTGATGTTACCCGCAGGAGCAATTTGGGGAGGTTCAGACTTTTGGAGCCGGAGACTGCATGACCCCTAAACTGTAAATGCTAATCTTGAAGCTAATACGTTAGTCCCGCAAAGGCAGACTGCTCCCCAGGCAAGAGGGGGTTCTTTCCAGGAAAGAGCTGTTACCAATTTGCTTTCAGAGTCAAACTGTAAACTAAATTCCTTCCCAAAGTTAGTTCAGCTTACACCAAGGAATGAACAAGGACAGCTTACGGGTTAAAAGCAAGATAGAGAGTTGGTTATCTCTGATTTCTTTCAGTGTCATAATTTCCTTAATTATAATTTTGTAAAGGCGGTTTCAGTACTTCCATCAATGTGCCTAATAGATTTTTATATGTATTTGTGTGTTGTGTACAGAATGTTCCACTACTAAAAATACATAAAAGAGCTCTAATTGGCTTAAAGAAAAATAAAAGCGCTTAAGTTAGATACTAAAAAAGACTAGTCCAATGCTTTTTCAACTTTATGTAACTTAAGTAAAATCTTTAATAAATAAGGTAGCTTTAAAATTATTGGTAAAGTAATATTAGAAATGTCTTAAGAATTGGCAGCATACATTTTTGTTTACATTTAGTAATAAACCAATTTCAAACGTATTCCTGCCAAATACTATAAGGTGTCAAAATTTGGCATTGGGGTTTCAAAACTATAAACCCAGCCCAAAACAGAATGATCTTTACTTGAGTAATTTTTAATAAGATGTTGATACGGGTTTAATAAAAATAGCTGCATGTTGAATTTAGTAAGATTACTAGCACTTCTAGTCCTGTGGCTTTTGGTTGTCTAGTCCACAGACAATAAGGAAAGGACTGCTACTGCCTTTGTTTCAAAGCTAAATTAGAAACCAGGTTCCTCCCAGTGTTAGTTCAGCCTATGGCCAGGAATGGACAAGGACAGCTTGGAGATTATGAGCAAGATGGAGCCAGTTAGGTAAAATCTTTTTTTCACTGTCTCAGTTATAATTTTGCATTGGTGGTTTTATAACTTTAAATCACGACTATCACAGATTTCATAAATCTAGGTAAACAGGTAAATATAATGGGATAAATACTTGTAGACAAATTGGTCATGATTTAGAATATAAAGTTAAATTAAATAATAGATATTTCATTATTTGGGTATTTTCCAATACACATATCTTGTAGGAAAACATTCTTGCCAAAAGAAGTGTGTCTTTTCTAAAAAGAAGAAAAAAAAAGAAAAGATCAACAAGTTTTGTCTAATTCAAACCTTACATTATATATGAGACAAGGTAAAATGAACCAGGGAATAAAAAACAGATGTAAAGAAAGTTGTCAAGAGGTTGTTTTTGAGGTAAAAAGAGCTTAAAGAGAGATACTATTGTATAAGAAAGATTCCTGTATAGTAAGTTTAGTCCTAAAATAAAATAACTGGTTGTTTAAAAAGAAGGGATGTTCAGAACACATTAGAAAGTCTGACCATGTCATGAACAGTCAGTGTAAAGCCACAACAAGGATTTATGTATTTAAAAAACCCAAAAATTTTTATATAATAAAGTTGTCATATTAAGTTTTGGTTTGCTTAGGAAAAACTGAGATTTTTAAAAATCTAGGTTATTACGTCTGTGTATCTTCCTGTATATGCTTTCAAAATCCTTGCAACATTGAATTACAGGCATTTACCTCCTAGGTCTAAAAAGGACACTAAGTCCTGCTAAATTTTAAACACTCACAGCAATTAAAGCCTCATTTTCAGGACCCATAGAAGATGCCGATTTAAATAAACTGCTGCCTTCCTGAGATACAGGGCAAGAAATGATGAAAGCTATTCAACTCCTCGAGACCCAGAGACCAGTGAAAGAGGTAGGAGCGTAAGATTGTAAGGGCCGATTTTGAAAGGTAAGGTAAGTTAAGTTTCTCTGTACATTAATTACTAATGTCAAAGGCATACTGATGCAAAACCAGTACACGGACCCCTGTGTCAGATGAACAAGGTCTTCTTGAAGGATTAACCAGCTCCTTATTACAGGTTACAAAAGGCTTATGGAAGTTATATTTTATAATCAGGATTACATTTTATAGATTGTTTACAAAGATTTTAAAACCAAATGTAATTGACTTCATGCTGTTTTTATTATGGCCTCTTGTTTAGAAAATTAAGTCTCCTGTCTCAAAAAATGAAGGTTTTCACTTTTTAAAAAATTCTTGAATTATCACTTTGGTTAAATAAATGACTTTACAATGACCTGTAATCCTATTTTTTAATATCAAGTGTTTTAAATATTTTATATTTGACAGATTTTCCAAAATCAAATTATATATTATGTCTTTTTCTATCCTGAATAATCCTTTAAGACATTAGGTTCTCTAAAAATAGCATAATTTGGCTTATCTGGTATAAAATTTATACAGGAAACATTGTCAAATATGAGATGGTGTTTGGCTTTCTTTCGGATCCATTTGTATAAATATGTTATTGGTATGTTTCCAAAATGATGGGAAACTCCTGTAATTCTGATATAACTTAGTGCACATTGTTTGTAATAATCATAATTGTTATGTTAAAATTATTGTGTGCCTCAGAGGTAACAAATTCACTTGTCAGTTGTGTCTTTTAACTATGGCTGCCTTAACTTTTTTTTCATCCACAGATAGTTGTCTTGTTTTAAACCCTCTTTGTAAGGTGGGTTTATAATCAGCTATAGGACTCTAATAGGTGCACTTAAGTTCAGGTTTTCTGATAATTTTGGAAATTGTTACATTGGAATAAGGCAAAAAATTTCAAAACTCTCATGGAGAGCTGAAGTGTTCATGACTATCAAACAGAACAGGAGTTAACTGAAATAACTGAGTCAATAGAACACTGAAGTAATTTTTTTGACTTTTCGCTTAAAACATTGCTGATACTTTTAGTTTTTCAGAGTTAAGAAACTTTTAAAGTTATTTACAGCTTTTAACAATAAATTATTGTATATTCCTGTGCACAAAATTTGGAGCGTATTTGTTGCTCTTTACCTAATTTCTCCAGAATTTGGAGACTGTGAGTATTGTAAATTTATGGCAATATAGTTATTTGCATAAGTACAATAAAAATCTGTTTTATTTTGCAGTAAGACACAGTTGGAGAATTTGGTTATTTTATCAAGGGTTGGACTGAAATGGTGTGCTTTCCTTTAAGGAATCAGACTTACGAAGCCAATAAAGCCCTTCGAAAAGCTGGCCTCATATTTTGTGTTGCACAGTCCCTGTATAGGGTTTTGACCTGTGGTAAATGTCACTTGCTGACAGGTGCAGAAGCCCCGGTTTATCTTGGAACCTCAAGAGAAGAGGAAATTCACTGAAATCATAGGTATTTGATGGCACAAACCCGTGGTTGGGCTTGGCTTTAAAAAAGTCTTATCTAAGATTCCTCCTATGGAGCAAAGTTCTGTCAAAGCCAATTTAAAAGCCCAGGTAAAAAAATAATTATTGTTGCACTGTATGCAAATTATTAGGCCAAGTATAATAAAGCAAATCAATTCTAACATGATTTATCTTTAGTAAAAATGGAAAACTGGAGGGAAAAAATTATGTTTCAAAACTACAGTAGACCTGTTTTTAGATCTAGTCTTGCCTGCTTTTTTTTTCAACTTTCATTATTTTCTACAGCTTGGACCGAATTCTAAGTTTTCTTGGCTACAAGTCTTTAAAATAGTGTTTTCAATTTTTTTTTCAATTAGTCCTAAACTAAGCTGTGCTTTCTTAAAACCCTGAGAACCGAAGCCAAACAACTTAAACTTCAGAAGAAAGTAACAGCAACTTGTTTACATACATAAGCCACTTTCATACCTGCCTACTGACATATGGACTGCACAGTAATGTGGCTGATGTTTATTTTTCCAGGATTGTTCTTTTGTTTGTTATTTTTTCTCCCTTCCTCCAGCCTATTTTAACTTCACAGGATGTGAGACTTCACAACCTGCTAAAAATGAGCTTTTGGGAGCTTTCTAGGAATAAACCCTCCTAGCCATGAGAGATCAGATGAAACCCGAGACCAGAGACTCATTTTCTTGTAAAATGCTTTTTCCAAAAGATTTTTTTTAACAAGAAAAGGGGGGAATTGTGAAAGGAAAATATCTTGGGCCCCTAAAATCACAAAGGAAAACTCAGGCTGGAAACTGTTTAGGGCCAGCCTGCCTCCCATTCTATTCAAAGTCACCCCTCTGCTCACTGAGATATATGTGTGTCTGATTGGCTTCTTTGGAGAATCATCAGAAACTCAAAAGAATGTAATCATTTGTGTATCACTGATCTGTGACCTGGAAGCTCCCTCCCTGCTTCCAGTCTTCCTGTGTTTTCTTCAAGTTGTCACACCTTTCTAGACCAAAGCAATGTACTTCTTACATATATTGATTGATGTCTCATGTCTTCCTAAAATGTGTAAAACCAAGCTGTGCCCTGACCGCCTTGGGCACATATTGTCATGACCCTGAGACTGGGTCACGAGTGTGTCCTCAATCTTGGCAAAATAAACTTTCTAAATTAACTGAGACCTTCTTTTGAGTTTGCTGCTGGGCATCCTCGTGTTCATTGACCTGTGTTTCTCTGTTAATGCCTATCACGAATTGCTTGGGTAACTAAAGCTTTGAGAAGTAATTTAAAATGGAAGAGTGTGACTCTACTCTAGACTTTGTATGTGTAGGAACTGCTTTGGGAATGCGTGACACTTCATTGTCCTACGGGATTTTTAGTAGTGTGTTGTGATCCTGTTGATCCTGTTTGGAAAACAAAAATATCACATGGTCTGTGTTTTTACGTAAAGGGTGCAAGGGACCTTTTTACATGAATCAATGAAAGTGCAGGACCTAGCATCTCTGTTTCATGCTACAGTGAGGATTTCTTGATGGAGAGAGCATTCTGAATCCTTTTCAGCAATATTGAATATTATGCTTCAATATTGTTAAGCCTAGTCACCCTGCTGTGCCGTAGAACACCAGAGTACCTGCATGTCATCTGAGCATCCCTTTGTAGCCATTTCCAATTCTCCCCTCAGCCTCTGGTACCCACTGTTGACACTGTTGTTCTATGAGATTCACTTTGTTAGATTCCATGTGCATGAGATTATGCAGTATTTGTGTTTGTCTTCCTCTTCCTCTCTCATTTTTTTAATTTAATGTTCTCCAGGTTTCTCCATCTTGCTGGTGGTGAACTGATGTCCGGAATTTTGGTGGCTGAAGAGTATACTTGTGCATAAATCCTTCAATTCCTGCATTTTTTCAGCTGTGGAAAGACAAGTGGGTTGATTCTACACCTTGGTTATTGTCCAGAGTATTTCATGAAACACGGGAAGGGAGATCCCTCCTTAAGGTAGGTTTCCTTGGCTTTGCGGGTGTAGCCAGTGTTGGGATGGCTAGAGGAACTGGTAGTTGTGGTGGTGGTTCAGAAACCTCCAGCTGTCTCTCCCAGTGAGTATAAGAATTTGCATTCTCACTAGTAGTACGTAGGAGTTCCTTTGTCAGCAAATCTACACTGCCCTTATTTTCACAAAGTTTTACTGCTGTTCCTGGTCGTACTCGTTCTCTGGGGAGTTTGATAGTATCTGAGTGTGGTTGGGATTTACAATTTGGGGGATGATTACTGATATGGAGAAACTTTTCTGTTACCCGAGAGTCTGTTTCAGGTTTTTTCAGAAACGTCTATGCCAGTCCTCTGGGCGTTTAAAAGCGTGTGTATTGGTTTTTATGTTTTTGTCCACTTAGGACCAATTAGTTTCTTGAATATGTTAGAGAAGAAGCCCTTCCGGATCACAGTTTTCCATAATTTTCTTCCAGTCTGCAGGATGCCTTTTATTTGGGTTCTCTATTTTCTCTCCTTTGTTGAAGCTGTGTGAAGCTCTGAAGTTGTCCTTAGTCTCACATGGTTGCATTAGCTTTTGTTAGCAGTGGTTTCTGTGTCCCTTTGAGAAGAAAAGTGAGATGGTGAAGCCATTGTATGGTCTATGGGTATTTGGTTCCTATGTCTTCCTTTTCTGTTTGTAGCTTAGGTTCACAGGTTCAAGTTTCCCCACAATAGACACGCAACCTATGTGTTTTCCTTGGAGATTTTTGGTTTCAGAATTGCAGTTAGGTGTTCAGTGGATTTCGTGTCGCTTTTTGTGTCTTGTGTAGAGGAAGGGTTTATTTCAGTCCTTTGCACGTGACCCCCCCGTTTCCTCAACCATTGCGCCTTTGGTGAGCTTTTGGGGGAAAACAAGAATCCCATGGGTTCAGTGTTCATAATTTTGGGTTGATCATTTGACTCCTTCATTGTGTCCATTCGGTTGTCTTTCTGTGTTCATGCCGCTAATGGGTGGATTGGACTTTTTGTTTTGTGAGTTTTGTTCCTTTTTTTCTATTTCTATTTCCAAAGCTGGGTTTTCTAAAATGATAGCTAGTTTTATTGTGATCGAGGGGTACGCCTGCAGATTCAGTTCCCTACATGGTTATGCGGTAGAATTTTGATGCTTGGGGTCCTAACGTACCCGTCACCCAGGTAGTGAACGTAACACCAGTTGGGTCTTTCTTCCTCCAAGGCTCCCTGTCTCCCTTCTTTTTCTGTCTGGTAATACCCAGCGTCTGTTGATTTCATCTTTATGTTGATGTGTATTGGGTGTTGAGCTTCCACTTACATATGAGAACCTGCAGTGTTTGATCTTCTGTTCTTGCCTCAGTTGCTCAGCAGAGTGGCCTCCAGTTCCACCCATGTTCCTACTGAGGGCATGATTTTGTTTCTGGGTTTGATTTTCCTTAGTGGCTTTTTAGCATTCTGTGATGTATAGGTACCACGTTTTTAAAAATCAGATTTTCTGTTGGTGTGCATCTAGGTCAGTTCCACGTCTTTATTCCTGTCAGTAACACTCCTGTGGACATGTGAGTGTCAGTGTCTTTTTGATAGATGCATGTATTTTTCCCTTGGGTAGATGCACGGGGTGGGATTGCTGGGTCAAAGCGTAAGCTCTGCTTTCTATCCATTTTTTTTTTGTTTGTTTTTGTTTTTTTTTTGTTTTTTTTTGTTTTTTTTTGAGACAGAGTCTTGCTCTGTCGCCCAGGCTGGGGTGTAGTGGCCGGATCTCAGCTCACTGCAAGCTCCGCCTCCCGGGTTTAGACCATTCTCCTGCCTCAGGCTCCCGAGTAGCTGGGACTACAGGCGCCCGCCACCTCGCCCGGCTATTTTTTGTATTTCTTAGTAGAGACGGGGTTTCACCGTGTTAGCCAGGATGGTCTCGATCTCCTGACCTCGTGATCCGCCCGTCTCGGCCTCCCAAAGTGCTGGGATTACAGGCTTGAGCCACCGCGCCCGGCCCATTTTTTTTTTTCCAGAAATCTTCAGATTGGTTTCCACAGTTTGAGATCTAGTTTGCATTACTCCAAGAGAATAGCCGTGTTTGATTTTCTCTGCTGCAACACCAGCATGTTATGTTTTGTCAGGACAAATGGCCACTCTGACCAGTGTGTGATGGCACTGGTACCTCATCTCTGATGATTAGTGATCTGGAGCCATCCCCCAGGCCTGTTGAAATAGCAATCCCTTGCAAATGTCTTCTCAGTTACAACCCATATGTATGTTGCTCAGGCCACTGTGTGGCTCCAGCACTGTTGGTTTGCACTGGGACTTGGGGATTGTTTGTCATTGTTACCCAGGAAAAATGTGACACTGCTTTTCCTACAGTGAGTAGTGGGAGTGGCGTATGGGGACATACGCTTATGCCCACAGTTCCATCAGAAATCCCACTGCCTTAAGACAGTCTCACGGCAACCCAGTCCCAGCCTTGCAGCACCGGGTAACCCTGTGGCGTTTTGACATTGGGTGTGTCTGCATTGTTAAAGTCATTCAGCACATTGCCATGAATTTATCCACTTCGGTCAATGTTAAGGGAAGTTCATTGCCTCTGCTTCTTCAGTTACTGATGTCTGGTGCATCAACTGAATGCATTTCAGGCTTATAAGGAGTTCACCTGAATCTATGGGTAAAAAAGCTTTTCACCATGCCCACCTCCCCAGTGAGTGACCAGTGTCTCATTATTAATGCATCTGATGGCACAGAGTTTTAGTGGTCTGAGGGAGGTCAGTCGCCTAGCAGAGACTGAAATCACGTTTGTATTTACGTTATTACTTTGCTACAGCTTGGTTTCTGGCAGGGTTTCACACTATTTAGTCTGGACTGAATCTTTGAATTACTTTACTTTGTCTACCAACTATTTCAAAGAACTTGATAAACTTGTTCAAATTAGCCAACATACTCAACCATAATGTCCGTATACGAGGTCTAATAATAAAACATTTCTTAATGCACACGGCATGGAAGACAGTCTACACATTTTCAAGTGTAGAGTTTGCCTGTGACTCTTTTGTGAGGAATAGTCATTGTTACTTTAGGAAAATCCTGAGTTTATCCAACTCTTGTTAGAATTGGATAAGTGTGAATTCCTACAGTAGAATGCAAGTGTGAGAGCCAAGTCCTGGTAAAATAAACTCATATTATTATTTATGTATGTCTGGTCATTGTATTAATAAAATCAGTTTGTTTTGGCTGAAACACACGGTTGGCCTTTACAATAGATGTGAAAATGGGATTATAGATCATTGCTGTTAAGTGTGAATATTAGGTTGTGTTTATTGCCAAACTCTCAACAGCTTCTAAGGAGTGAATTTCCAGTGCATTGCTGTTCTCCAAGTACAAGCAGGCCCTTCAGTTTTACCACATTCACCTTTCACACAGTGATGCACGATATGGAGACAGCAGGAATTGAAGTAGAACCAGAGGGAGTAGCTAGGACAGACATTCCGATTCATTCGTTTTGATTCTCACTATTGTCAGACAGTGAGTAAAGGTTCACTGAAGTTTTCTTTTGATAAATAAAATGGACAGTTTCTCAGTGCAACGGAAGAGCAGCCGTGAAGACTTTACTACTGATTAGTGAAGTCTAAACTGGTTTCTGTGTATTCTTTTTCAATTCAACTTTTATTTTAGATTGAACAAAAATGTGCAAGTTTATTGTGTGATACTGAGTTTTGGGGTACGATTGAAGCCATCACTAAGGTAGTGAGCATCTCACCTTCTTCTCTTCACTCTATTACGGAGAACAGACCCTCCCAGTCTTCAGTGCACTCTAAATACTGGCTAATTCTGGCCAATGGAAGGCATCTGTGGAAGAAGAAAAGCCTCCGGTCATGTGGTATCTGTCTTTATTCACTGTAACATATTAGGTAATGGTCACAGCCACTCACCATGGCCGTTTTTAATAACGACCCTGCTTTTGTGTTCCAGTAACTTCTGTTGTTTTCCTGATCCTAAGTATGATAGAAACTTCCTGCTGCTGCTAATCTCTGGGTTCCATTTAAAATCCTTCCGTCACATGAACACTATGCGCTGTACTAAATTTTTCCATAATTAAATACTTAGAATCATTTTTGCCTACTTACTTCAGCCCTTAGTGATACGTTTTAAAACCACTTTTATTTTTTTTTTTTTTGGAGACGGAGTCTCGCTCTGTCTCCCAGGCTGGAGTGCAGTGGTGCAATCTCCGCTCACTGCAAGCTCCGTTGCCTCCTGGGTTCACGCCATTCTCCTGCCTCAGCCTCCTGAGAAGCTGGGACTACAGGTGCCCGCCACCATGCCTGGCTAATTTTTCCGTATTTTTAGTAGAGATGGAGTTTCACTGTGTTCGCCAGGGTGGTCTCGATCTCCTGACCTTGTGATCCGCACGCCTCGGCCTCCCAAAGTGTTGGGATTACAGGCGTGAGCCACTGCGCCTGGCCAAAAACACTTACAATGTGTTACAATATATTTAGCAAATGTAGGGAATGACATTTTTACTTTCGTCAGCATTTACACTAGCATTTATGTAGTAATGCTATCTCAAGTATTTTTAGTCATTTAAACGTTATCTAATAGATAACGCTTTTGATTCGTTTCTATGTAAATATACTTGAGATATTCAGTAAATAGTATTTAATACATGTTTCTTTTATGTAATATAAAATTATGATTTTTTTTAAACAGTGCATCATATTTACTTGTTGGCTTTTTGCTAACTTACTTAGAAATAATATTCTGGATTAGCTGTGACTCATGAGAGAGTTCGTGCAACTATAATGTTTCCAAATTTACTTGATTTTCAAGACTTACACTAGAACTGTGAGAACAAGGTATTAAGCATATGTATTAATATCATCTTTGGTCAACTCTTGGGTGGCCCCAATGGTAGTGTAGGAATTAATATAATTTTTCCTACTAAAAGTATTGGATTTGTTTTGAGAGACCACAGTTTACAGTCATTGACATACAAAGTTGTTGGATTAAAAATTTTTAATACATTTGAAGTGGTTTTATAGAAAAATAATGATCTAATCTGGTTTACATTGATAGATTGCTTTCTTGGATAAGAACTAGACAAAGAGAAAGGGAGAGTAGTGATAAATGTCCAGGTTTTCAAGTTGAAAAATAACAATCAGGCCGGGTGCGGTGGCTCAAGCCTGTAATCCCAGCACTTTGGGAGGCCGAGACGGGCGGATCACGAGGTCAGGAGATCGAGACCATCCTGGCGAACACGGTGAAACGCCGTCTCTACTAAAACATACAAAAAAACTAGCTGGGCGAGGTGGCGGGTGCCTGTAGTCCCAGCTACGTGGGGGAGGCTGAGGCAGGAGAATGGCGTGAACCTGGGAGGCGGAGCTTGCAGTGAGCTGAGATCCGGCCACTGCACTCTAGCCTGGGTGACAAAGTGAGACTCTGTCTCAAAAAAAAAAAAAAAGAAAAATAACAATCAGTGTATTACAACGGATGTGATGTCAAATTGCAAATGCTGAAAATGTTATATGTAATCACGTAACCAGAGTAATTATATAAGGTAAAGAACTGAAAGGCATCCAAATAGGAAAGAGGCTGGAGTGCAGTGGCGCCATTTCAGCTCACTGCAACCTCTGCCTCCTGGGTTCACGTGATTCTTCTGCCTCAGCCTCCCAAGTAGCTGGGATTACAGGCACGTGCCAGCACACCCGGCTAATTTTTGTATTTTTTTTAGTAGAGACAGGGTTTCATCATATAGGCCAGGCTGGTCTCTAACCCCTGACCTCGTGATCCACCTGCCTCACCCTCCCAAAGTACTGGGATTAGAGGCATGAGCCACCGTGCCCAGCCAACATAGAGATAGATAATCTTTAAGACTCCATCAAAAAAAAAAAAAAAAAAAGCTGTTAAAGCTGATAAACACATTCAAAGTTGAGAGTTACAAAATTAACATATAAATAGTATTATTGTTTCTATACACCAACGACACACTATTAACTGAAAAACAGTAAAGTACTTTCGTTTATAATAGCATCATAACAAATAAAGTTAAAAGACTAATTTTGAAGGATGTGAAACATTAGTAAACTGAAAATTTATAGCACTGTTGAAAGAAATTGAAAGTGACATAAATAGGAAAAATCCCGTATTTATGCATTTGAAAAAATTAATACTGTCAAGATTTCAATGCTACCCAAAGTAGTCTACAGATTAAATGCAAGCACTATCAAAATCCAATGCCATTCTTCACAGAAGGAGAAAAATTAGTCCTAAAATCTGAATGGAACCGCAGAAGATGCTGAAAAACCAAAGCAATCTTGAGCAAAAAGGACAAAGCTAGAGGCATCAGATTACTTGATTTCAAATGATATTAAAAAGTTATAGTACTTAAAACAGCACAGCACTGACATAAAAACAGACTTCTAGACCAGTGTGAGGGAATATAGAACCTATGAATAAATCCATGTGTCTGTGGCCAATTGATTTTTGATAAAAGGGCAAAGAATACACAGTGGAGAAAGAAAACTCTCTTCAATAGATAATGTAGAGAAAAACTGACCATTCACATACAGAAGAATAAAATTGGATCGTTATTTCACTCTTTATACCAACATCAAATAGCAATGGATGCAAGAGTGAAATATAAACCTGAAACAATAAAACCGATGGAAGCAAAGATAGGAGAAAACCGTATGACAATGGCCTGAGCTATGATTTTCTGCAGGTGACCCCAAAAGTACAGGCAACAAAAGCAAAAACATACAAATGAGATTCCATAAAACTAAGACCCTTCGCTGCACAGCAGAAGAAACAGTAATAGAGTAAAGAGATAACCCACAAATGGGAAGAGAGAATTTTTAAACCATACATCAGGTAAGGGTTTATATCAATAATATGTAAGGAACTCAACCCAGAAATGAGAAAGCAGGCTTACTAAATAAGCAAAGGACTTGAGTAGACATTTCCTAAAAACAGACATACAAAAAGCCAGGTTCTTATCAAAAATGTTGATAAAAGACAGCATTCCTAATTATCAGAGAAATACAAGTCAAAACCACGAAGATACTACCTCACAGATGTTACTGAGGCTATTATAAAAAAGATGTGGCCGGAAACGGTGGCTCACACCTGAAATCCCAGCACTTTGGGAGTCTGAGGCAGGTGGATTGCCTGAGGTCAGGAGTTCGAGACCAGCCTGGCCAACATGGTGAATCCCCGTCTCTTATTAAAAATACAAAAAATTAGCTGGGCGTGGTGGCACACACCTGTAATTCCAGCTACTTGGGAGGCTGAGGCAGAATTGCTTGAACCTGGGAGGTGGAGGTTGCAGTGAGCCAAGATCGTGCCACTGACTTCCAGCCTGGGTGACAGAGCAAGACTCTATCTCAATAAATAAATAAATAAAAATTTAAAAATGATGGAAGATAAGTGTTGATTAGAATGTAGAGAAAACCCTTGTACACTGTTGGTAGGAATTGAAGTTAGTACCACCATCTGGGAAAACAGTATGAAGCTTTTTCAAGACATGATAAATATATTTGTATTATGATTCATCAATGCCTCTTCTGGATATGTGTCTAAAGAACTTAAAATCAGTATGTCAAAGAGACATCTACAATTTCATGTTCATTGCAGCATTATTCATAATAGCTATGATTTAGAAACAACCTAAGTGTTTATCAACTGAAGAATGGATAAATAGGTGAAAAATTGAAACCCTTATAGACTGCTGATGAGACTTGAAAACAGTCTGACAGTTCTTCAAAAGGATAAATACAGAATTACCACATGACTCAGTAAATTCACTGCTATGTATACACCAAAAAGAAATGCCTACACAAAAAGTAGCATAGAAGTATTTATAGCAACAAGAAGTAGGAAACAACAGAAATGTCCATGAATTGTGGAGTGGATTAATAAAATGTGGTCTGTCCATATATAATAGTATTTGGCAATAAAAAAGAAAAAGGTATTAATACATGTTCCAAAAAGGATGAACATGTTGAAAACAAGTAAAAGCAGTGAGTCACACGTAACTATATATTATTATGATTCTATTTACATGAAATGTCTAGAATAGGCAAATCCTTCCAGAATAGGCAAATTCTTAGGAAGTGGATGGATGGTTGCCTAGGGCTGGGAGGGGTTTAAAGGAAGACTGGGGAAAATGGGGAAAGATTGCTAATGGGTGCAAGGTTTCTTTTAAGGAGCATAAAAATGTTCTAAAATTATATTGTGGTGATTGTTTGTCCACCCAGTTAATACACTAAAAAATTGAAGTTTACACTTTAAATAAGTGAATTAAATAATATATAAATTATATTTTTAATGAACCTATGAAAGAAGTTAAAAATATGTGATATGCGTACACACATACACGAAAAATTCTTTTCATTGTATTTTTTTATTTCCATAGGTATTTGGGGAACAGGTGGTGTTTGATTATATGAATGAGTTCTTTAGAGGTGAGATTTTGGTGCACCCAACACCTGTGCAGCATATGTTGTATCCAGTTTGTAGTCTTTTATTTCTCACCCACCTCCCACTCTTTCCGCCAAGTCCCCAAAGTCGGTTGTAGTATTCTAATGCCTTTGCATCCTCATAGCTTAGCTCCCACTGGCGAGTGAGAGCATATTGTGCTTGGTTTTCCATTCTTAAGTTACTTCACTTAGAATAGTAGTCTCCGATCTCATCCAGGTTGCTGTGAATGCCATTGTTTTTTTCTTTTTTATGGCTGAATAGTATTCCATGGGGGGTGTGTGTGTGTGTGTGTGTGTGTGTATTATGTCTGTTACACACACACACACATATATATATATGTATCATAATTCCTTAGTCTACTCTTTGATTGATGGGCATTTGGGCTGGTTAAATATTTTTGCAGTTGTGAATTGTGCTGCTGTAAGCATGGGTGTGCCAAGTATCTTTTTTTCATGTATTGACTTGTTTTTCTCTGGGGAGATACCCAGTAATGGAATTGCTGGATTAAATAGTAGTTCTACTTTTAGTTGTTTAGGAAATTTCCACACAGTTTACCATAGTGGTTGTACTAGGTCACGTTCCCACCAGCAGTGTAAAAGTGTTCTTTTTTTCACCATATCCCCACCCACATTTATTATTTTTTGATGTTTTGATTATGGCCATTCTTGCCAGGAGTAAGGTGGCTTGGCATTGTGGTTTTAATTTCCGTCCCTGATCATTAGTGATGGATGAGCATGTTTTCATGTTTGTTGGCCATTTTTGTATCTTCTTTTGAGTCAGCCCATTATTTGAAGGGATTGGTTTTTTTCCGCTGAGTTTTTTTGTAGGTTGTAGATATTAGTCCTTTGTCAGATGTATAGATGGTGAAGATTTTCTCCCTTTCTGTGCATTGTCTGTTTACTCTGCTAATTGTTTCTTTTGCTGTGCTGAAACTTTTTGGCTTAATTAAGTCTCACCTGTTTATCTTCATTTTGTTGTCGCACTTGCGTTCGTTCTTGGTCATGAAGTGTCTCCCTAAGCCAATGTGTAGAAGGGTTTTCCAATGTTATTTTCTAGAATTTTTATGGTTTCAGGTCTTAGATTGAAGTTGACTTTTGTATAAGATAAGAGATGGGGATCCAGTTTGATTTTTTGGCATACGGCTTGCCAATTATCCAAGCACCATATGTTGAATAGGGTATCCTTTCCCCACTTTATGTTTTTGGTTACTTTATCAAAAATCAGTTGACTAAGTATTTGGGTTTATTTCTGGGTTCTCTATGCTGTTTCTTTGGTCTGTGTGCCTGTTTTTATAACAGTATCATGCTGTTGTGCTGACTGTGGCCTTGTAGTAGAGGTTGAAGCCAGGTAATATAATGCCTCCCGATTTGTTCTTTCTGCTTAGTCTTGCTTTGGCTATGTGGGCGCTTTTTTGGTTTCATATGAATTTTTGAATTACCTTTTCTAGTTCCGTGAAGAATGATGGTGATACTTTGATGGAAATTGCTTTGAATTTGTAAATCGCTTTTGGCATTATCGTCATTTTTACAATATTGATTTTACCCATCCATGAGCATGAGAGGTGTTTCCATTTGTTTGTGTCATCTGTGATTTCTTTCAGCAGAGTTTTGTAGTTTTTCTCGTAGAGGTCTTTTACGTCCTCGTTAGGTATATTCCTATGTATTGTATTTTACTCTTGCAGCTGTTGTAAAGGGGTGAGTTCTCGATCTGATTCTCAGCTTGCACATTGTTGGTGTACGGCAGATCTATTGATTTGGATACATTAATTTTGTGTCCTGAATTTTTGCTGAAATCATCAGTTTTAGGAGCATTTTGGAGGAGTGTTTAGGGTTTTCTAGGTATACAATCATAATCAACAGCAAACAGTGATGATTTGACTTCCTCTTTACCGATCTGGATGCCCTTTATTTCTTTCTCTCATTTGATTGCTCTGGCTGGGACTGTCAGTGCTGTGTTGAATAAAAGTGGTGAGAGTGGGCATCCTTGTACTTACTGTTTCAGTTCTCAGAGGAAATGTTTTTAACTTTTCCCCATTTAGTATTATGCTGGCTGCGGGTTTGTCATAGATGGTTTTTATTACCTTAAGGTATGTCCCTTCTATGCGTGTTTTGCTGAGGGTTTTAATTATAAATGGATGCTGGATTTTGTCAAATGCCTTTTCTGTGTCTATTGAGATGATTATGTGACTTTGCTTTTAACTCTGTTTATGTGATGTGTCACATTTATTGACTTGCCTGTGTTAAACCTGAAGAGCTATGGTGTTCTCAGGAGCCGCTGGGTGCCGCAGCAGCTTTGGGATGACTTGAGGCCACATCCTGTGGAAGAAACACCACCTGTCCTGGCGCTGATGGCTGAGGACAGAGCTTTGGTGTGGCTTCTCCGCAGCCGTCTTCTTTGGGGAGTTTGGCTGCTTTGGGCAGTTCTTCCTTCATGGTGAGTACAGAAGCTTTCATTTTTTAGAATGTTCTGTGCATTCCTGCGGGGTTCTCCTTTTCTTTTTTCTCTCGCCATCTTAGTATGGATTTTACAGTAGTACTTATTCCCTGAGGGCTTTCGAGGTTGGAAAGAGGAGGAGGCTTTAGGGCTGTTTCTGAGGGAGACTCCCCGTGTAGAGGGAGAGAGAGGAAAGCTCTGGCTGTGAGAGGAAGGGGAAGCCCGGCCCAGGTGGGGTTTTGGGGCCAGGCCTCAGGTGTAAGGAAAGGATCCCGGCCACCTCTAGGATTTGCTGATTTTTAAATTGTTTTTATTTTTTTGGAGATAGGGTCTGGCCCTGTTGCCCATGCTGGGAGTGCAGTGGCAGATCTCAGTTCACTGCAGCCTCCACTTTCTGGGCTCAAGGGATTCTCCAGCCTCAGCCTCCCCAGTAGCTGGGCCTGTGCCACCATGCCCAGCTATTTTTTTTTTTTTTTTTGTATTTTTGGTAGCCACGGGTTTTCGCCATGTTGCCCAGGCTTGTCTCAAACTTCTGAGCTCAAAGCAATCCTCCCGCCTTGGCTTCTCTAAGTGCTGGGATTACAGGCATGAACTACTGTGCCCGGTCTACAGAATTTTGTTTTTCTTGTATTTTTTGGTAGAGACAGGGTTTTGCCATGTTGCCCAGGCTGGTCTCTCAATCTTCTGAGCTCAAAGCAATCCTCCCGCTTCGGCTTCCCAAAGTGCCGGGATTGCAGGCATGAACTACTGCGGGTGGTCTACTGAATTTTTACATTTGTTTCACAGCCGTCCGGACATAGGGTGACTTTTCTCAGTGTCCCCGCAGCGTATGCCTTATTCTGTCCCTCTAGTCACGGCCACCTGCCTTGGGGGAAGCTCCTTTCCGTGTGGTTTAATGCCGTCTCTGCGGAAATGTCTGTTCAGGTTCCCTGCTCAGTTTTGGATGGATCATTTTTTTGTTGTTGCTACTTAGTACTGTTAATGTGCTGCATATTTTCCATAACAACCCCGTAGCCCATATGTGATTCCTCAAAACGTTCCCCCAGCCTTTCTCTTTGGGTTCATTGTTTCCTTTTCCTTGCAAAAACTTCTCACTTTGGTGTAGCCTGCATGTTGTTTTTATGGCCAGGCATGATGGTTCATGCCTGTAATCCAAGCACTTTGGGAGGCCAAGGTGGGCAGATCACTTGAGCCAAAGAATTTGAGACCAGCCTAGGCGACATGGCAAAACTTCATCTCTACAAAAAATACAAAAAATTAGGCGTGATGGTGTGTGCTTGTAGCTCCAGCTATTCAGGAGGCAGAGGTGGGAGGATCACTTGTGCCAGAGAGGTCAGGGCTGCAGTGAGCCATGATCATGCCACTGCACTCCAGCATGAGTGACAGAGTCCCTGTCTCAAAACAATTTTTTAAGTCTTTTTAGTAACGTTCATTTCGGTAAGAGTGAAATGACATCTGAGTGTGGCTTTGAAGTACTTTTTTTTTGATGATTAGTGATGTTGAGGACCTTTTCTCTTACCTGTTAATTTTATGTCATCTTTGCAGGTATCTCTAAGTTCTTTGCTCAGTATGAGTTTGGATTTGTATTTTTATGCTACTTAGTATTCCTTTTTTCTGTGTACGTGTTTGGTAACAACAGTTTATCACTTCTATGATTCCCTCAAATTTTCTAACAATTTTTTTTTTGAGACAGAGTCTCATTGTCTACCCAGGCTGGAGCATAGCCCCGTATCAGGGATTGCGAGTCCTCCCACTTAGTTTCTATTTCTCAGGGTTCCTTAGACATACAGGGCCATTTCCATGTGATCATTAGCGTTGTATATTCACATTTCTTAAATTTTTGTGCGTAAAAAAGTATGTCATTAGAGAGTATGCTGAAACTGTTTTTTCTCTGGGACTTTTTGGTGCATGTATATTTTTAGTAATGAGCGAATTGGGGTACTTGGTATATCTGTTCTCATACAGTTGTTATTTCTCTGTTGTTGTAACATTCAAATGGCTACCTTCTAGCTTTTTTGGAGAATGTCCTATTTTGTTAACCAGAGTCACCCAGTTGCGGCATAGAACACAAGAATGTTTTTCCCAACTAACTGCAACTTTGTTTCCATAGCCAATCCTCCCATTTCCTCTTTCCCCTCTCCTCGGAAAACCACTGCTGTGCCTTTTACTTACTGAAGGCAGAGTTTTTGGATTCCATATAAGTGAGATGAATCTGCTTGTTTTTCTATGCCTGGCTTATTTTATTTAACATTCTATTTTCCAGGTTCATCCATGTGGCTCCAAATGAAAATCACATTATTTTGTTACGGATGAAGAGTATTGCGTTGTGCAGATACACTGCAGTGTCTTTATCTCTTCATGTGTGGTTGGATAGGTAGGTTGATTCCATATCTTCTGTATTGTGAATAGCGCTTCATGAGGCATGGGAAGGCAGATAATTTTTTTTTTTTTGAGACGGAGTCTTGCTCTGTTGACCAGCCTGGAGTGCAGTGGCGCGATCTTGGCTTGCTGCAAGCTCCGCCTCCCGGGTCCACGCCATTCTCCTGCCTCAGCCTCTGGAGTAGCTGGGACCACAGGCGCCCGCCACCTTGCCTGGCTATTTTTTTTGTGTGTGTATATTTAGTAGAGACGGGGTTTCACCGTGTTAGCCAGGATGGTCTCAATCTCCTGACCTCGTGATCCGCCCGCCTCGGCCTCCCAAAGTGCTGGATTACAGGCGTGAGCCATCGTGCCAGTAAGTTGGCAGATAATTTTTATGGTACCAGTTTCCTTTGCCTTAAATGCGTACCCAGCATGAGGAACATCCCAACTTTTTTTTACAGTATATACACGCATTACATTGACGTCAATAGCATAGACGAGCTTCCCTTTCTGTAAGTCTACCCTGGTTGCTGCCGTCCAAAATTTTTATTGCTGTTTTGGTGATATTCATTCTCAGTGGAGTTTGATGGTAACTGGTATCGGGGTGTGATTCTGACTTACATGTTTGGAGTGATTAGTGATGTGGAGGATCTTTAGTTTCACCTGTGACTCAGTTTCATGTCCTTTGCAGAAGAGGTTGTGCAGGTCCTTTGCGTATTTTTAGCTTGTGTATTTTTAAAAATCTTTTCCCCACTTAGCAGCTTTAGTATTTGAATATGTTAGATAACAACCCCTTCCAAAACCATGATTTTCCAGTTTTCCCCCAATCCTCCTTTCCGCCAAGGTGTAGGATGCTTTCTCTTTGGGGTCATTGTTTTCTCCCCCATGCAGAAGCTGTAAAGTGTTGGTCTCACAGATTTATATTTGGTTTTGTCAGCAGGGATTTCTGTGTCTCATGAGAGAGAGAGAGAGAGAGAAAAGAGAGAGATGGCAAAATCATTGTATTTTCTATGGGTATTTTCCCCTAAGTGAGACCATGTGGTGTTTGGTTTTCTGTTCTTTCCTTAGTTCGCTTAGCATAGTGGCCTGCAGGTTCATCCTTCTTGCTGCTAAGAGCATGAATATTTTTTTAAGCTGTGTAGGATTTTGCAGTGTCTTTGTACAGCACTTTAAAACATCGAATCAACTGTTAAAGGGAACATAGGTTAATTTTTATTTTTTCTTGTGAATAGCACTTCTTTTTTTTTTTTTTTTTTTGAGACGGAGTCTCGCTCTGTCGCCCAGGCTGGAGTGCAGTGGCGCGATCTCGGCTCACTGCAAGCTCCGCCTCCTGGGCTTACGCCATTCTCCTGCCTCAGCCTCCCGAGTAGCTGGGACCACAGGCGCCCGCCACCTCGCCCGGCTAGTTTTTTTTTTTTGTATTTTTTAGTAGAGACGGGGTTTCACCGTGTTCGCCAGGATGGTCTCGATCTCCTGACCTCGTGTTCCGCCCGTCTCGGCCTCCCAAAGTGCTGGGATTACAGGCTTGAGCCACCGCGCCCAGCCGTGAATAGCACTTCTAAGAACATACCCATGCCTGTGTCATTTTGAAAGAAGGATTTATTTTTCTTTATGTGTAGATACCCAGTTATGCGATTGCTCATTTGGATGGTAGTTCTGAGTTCTTTGAGGAACCTCTAAACCACTTCTCATAGCGTGAGAACTAGTTTTTATTCCCACCACGAGAGTAGCAGCGTCTGCTTTCCTCCGCTGCTTTGCTACCATGTAAATGTTTGGACTTAGGACAAGTGGCCATTCTGACCGACGTGAGACGGTATCTCCATGTGCATGTGAGTTACATTTCTCTGATGATGGGTGATGTTGAGTTTTTTTCTTGTCTATTGGTCACTTGTACATCTTGTTTTTACAAGTACATGTACGTGTTCATGTCTTTTTGCCCATTGTTTGGGTTATTTGTTTTTCTGCCTCTTGATTTTTTTAAGGTCATGTTAGAGTCTGGCTATTAGACTTTGGTCAGAAGCGTAGTTTGGGAACATTTTCTCCCATTCCGTAGGCTGTGTGTTTACTGTGCTGGTGATTTATTTTGCTATCTGGCGGTGTTTTGGTTTCTTCGGCCCAACTTGTCCATTTTAGTTTTTCTTGTCATTGCTTTTAGCAACTAAGTGATCTAAATTCTTTACCAGAGCCCGTGCTGAGAAAGGTATTTCCTAGGTTTTCTTGTAGGACTTGTATAGTTTGAGGTCTTCTACTGAAATCTTTCATTCGCTTTGAGTTAGTTTTTACATCTTGTGAGAGGTAAGGCTCCAGTGTTATTCATCTGCAAGTGGCTAGACACTATCCCGGTGCCATTCATTGCATAGTGAGCCCTTTCTACCTCTGAATGTTGGTGTTTCAAAGGTCAGATGGTTGCAGGTATGTGGGGTTACTTCTGGGTTTCCTATTCTGTCTAGGTGGAGGTGGGTCTGTAGCTTTTCTGTGAAATTTGAAATTGGAGAGTGTGGTCCATCTGACACGGTCTGGATCTCCCAGCATGGCTTTGGAGTTTCAGAGCATGCTGTGGTCCCATGGGAATTTTAGCATTCATTGTTTCTTTACATCACTTTCAAAGAACTAAATTGACCCCATCCTAAAGGTGTACAAGTAGAAGGTAGAGTGGAACATTTGGGTCCATGCATGCATCACATAGTGATGAAATCAGGGAAATATAGTGTCATTTTTTGCCTTGTAGAGTGTTCCTGTCTTTGAGTGGAGGAGTGCCAGAACCCTTCTTTCTGGCTGTCTTGAAAACTATCCTCTGGTAAAGTTTTTTCTAGTCACCCTGCTGAGGAATAGAACAGCAGGTTTCATTCCTCTTATGGAACGTGTCACTTCGTGCCTATTTCCTATCCCCACCCATGCCCAGTCTTCTCTTCCAACCCTGGCAAGCACTGGTGCTTTGTAGGTCTATGTGAGATAAAGGGTCTTAGATTCCTCATCAGTGAGGTAATGTGAGGGTTGTCTTCTCTGCCTGATGTGTTTCATTGACCATAATGTCCTCCAGGTTCCGCCATGTTGCCGCAGATGACGTGATTTCAGTACCTGTTCTGGCTGAAAAGTATTTGTTTGTGAATGGATATTGTGGTTTCTGGATCCCGTTCTCTGCGGGTGGACAGGCAGGTTGGTTCCTTATCTTGGCTATTGCGACTGGTTGCACAGTCAGCATGGGAAGGCGATTATGTCTTCCGTGTACTGATTTCATATGATTCCAACAGCAGCACAGCTCAGTGAAATGGTCATCGTATGTTTAGTTTTCAGAGGAACCTCCAGATGGCCTCTGTAGTGTGCATACTAATTTACCTGTTAACAGTTTGGAATAAGAGAGCTCTCTCCTCTCTGGAAATTCACAGTGGCAGCGTTTGTGGTTTCCCTTCTTTTAAGATACATGAAGTGTTCTTTGTAATACTCCTTCCACCGAGAGGGTCACGGTAACTGAGTCTTGTTCTGATTTTCATTTTCACGATTAGTGATATTAACTAGGTGTTACCACGTACATTTGTTTTCAGTTTTACATGTTCTTTGCAGAAAAGACTCTTTGATTTCGTTGCCCAATTTTGGTTTGCTAATTATCTTCTCTTTCTGCTGTTTTCTGCTAGTTAGTAGGGTTAGTTATTTACACCTTTTCCAGAAAAAGTCTCCTCCGCTGTGTTTTCCCCGATACCTTTCTTACCATTCTTTGGATGTTTGTTTCTTTTCGTTCGTTGTTTTCATTCTTTCTTGCCCCCAGGCCTTACAGGCTGAAGCAGATTCAGGGGTGTGCAGTGTTCTGGTTTTCCACTACGTTGGTTACTGATGAAGTAAAGGAAATTCACCAGCATACTCATCTGTTGTGAGTTTTGCTTGTTTGTTGTTTGTAATCTTTTCTTTCCCCTATATTTTTTCATTTTCCTTTTTGCAGACTGTAAGCATAGATCCGGGTTGACCGAGGTATTTGCGCACCATAGTCTTTCTTCTCAGAGAGTGACAGTTTCAAGTTTTGGGTGTAGGTCTTTCATTCATGTTGAATAGATTATTGTGAATTTCACACAGTAAGGACCCTTGGTGGTTATTTGCCTAGGGATATCCAGTTCTCAGAACGCTGTATTGGACAGACTCTCCCTTTCTGTGCTACTTTTGTGGTTCTATTTAAACACGTGCTTATGCTGTATCAATTTGAATTTACTCCTGGGCACCCTCATGGTGTCCATTGGCCTGTGTTTCTCTGCTAATGCCTATCACAAATCATCTGGGTAACTAACGCTTTGGGAAGTAATTTAAAATGGAAGAGTGTGACGGCACTCCACCGACTTTGTGTGTGTAGGAGCTGCTTTGGGAATGTGGGGCACTTTATTGTCCCACAGGACTTTCAGAAATGTGTTGTGATCCTGTTTGGAAACAGAAATTTCACATGGTCTATGCCTTTACTTTAAGGGTGCAAGGGACCTTTGGACATATGGATGGATCAGTGCTGTTGTGATCAAATTGCAGGACCTCGCGTCTCTGTTTCAGGCTATAGTGAGGATTTCTTGGTGGAGAGAGCATCCTGATCACTCCTTCCCGCTATGTTGAATATGATGCTAGGAAACTCTTAAGCCTAGTCACCCTGCTATGCCGTAGAACACCAGAATTCTTGCCATTCATCTGAGCGTCACTTTGTAGCTGTTTCCAAGCCTCCCCTCAGCCTCTGGTAGCCACCATTGACGTTGCTACTCTATGAGATTCACTTCGTTAGATTCCACGTGCGTGAGTTCGTGCTGTGTTTGCGTTTGTCTTCCTCTGCCTGACTCATTTCCTTTAACCTAATGTCCTTCAGGTTTCTCCATCTTGCTGGAAGTGACCTGATGTCCAGAAATTGGATGGCTGAGGAGTATACCATTGTGCACGCATCCTTCATTTACTGCATTTCTTCCTCTGTGGACGGACAGGTAGGTTCCCTCCATACCCTGGTTATTGTCCAGAGTACTTCCTCAAACATGGGAAGGCAAATATCTCCTTAAGGTCCAAGTTTCCTTGGCTTTCCCGGCATACCCAATGTTGGGATGGCTGGAGGAACTGGTGGTTTGTACTGTTGTTTCAGAAACCTCCTGCTGTCTCTCCCAGTGGGTATACAGATTTTCATTCCTACCAATAATGTGTGAGAGTTTCTCTGTCTGCAAATCTACACTGCCCTTATCTTCAAAAAGTTGTATTGCTGTTCCTGGTCATACTCGTTCTCTGGGGAGTTTGACAGTATCTGAGTGTGGTTGGAATTTATATTTGGGGGATGATTACTGATATGGAGAAACTTTTATTATCCATGAGTCTGTTTCAGGTCTTTTCAGAAACGTCTATGCCAGTCCTTTGGGCATTTCTAGCATGTGTATTGGTTTTTATGGTTTTTTCCACTTAGGAAACCATTAGTTTCTTGAATATGTTAGAGAAGAAGCCCTTCCAGATCCACAGTTTTCTATAATTTTCTCCCAGTCTGTGGGACGTTTTCTGTTGGGTTCACTATTTTCTCTCCTTTGTTGAAGCTGTGTGAAGCTCTGAAGTTGTCCTTAGTCTCACACGGTTACATTAGTTTTTGTTAGCACGGATTTCTGTGTCCCTTTGAGAAGAAAAGTGAGATGGCGAAGCCATTATATTCTATGGGTATTTGGTTCCTATGTCTTCCTTTTCTGTTTGTAGCTTAGGTTCACAGGTTCAAGTTTCCCCACAATAGACACGCACCCTGTGTGTTTTCCTTGGAGATTTTGGTTTCAGAATTACCCTTTGGTGTTCCGTGGATTTTGTGTTGCTTTGTGTGTCTTGTGTAGAGGAAGGGTTTATTTCAGTCCTTTGCACGTGACCCCCCCGTTTCCTGAACCATTGCGCCTTTGGTGTGCTTTTAGGGGAAAAATAAGAATCCCTTGGGTTCAGTGTTTATAATTTTGGGTTGATTATTTGACTCCTTCATTGTGTCCATTCGCTTATCTTTCTGTGTTCATGCTACTAATGGGTGGATTGGGTCACTGTAGGCTTTTTGTTTTGTTTTGTGTGTTTTCTTGTATTTTATTCCTTTTTTTCTATTTGTTTCCAAAGCTGGGTTTTCTAGAATGATAGCTACTTGGATTGTGATCGAGGGGTACGCCTGCAGGTTCGCTTCACTGCGTGGCATACAGCAGACTTGGGGTCCCAACGTATCGGTCACCCAGGAGGTGAACACAGCATCAGTTGGGTCTTTCTTCCTCCAAGGCTTCCTGTTTCCCTCCTGTTTCTGTCTGTTAGTACCCAGTGTCTTTTGATTTCATCTTTATGTTCATGTGTATTCAGTGTTGAGTTTCTGCTTACAAGTGAAAATCTGCAGTGTTTGGTCTTCTGTTCTTGCCTGAGTTCACTTAGCAGAGAGGCCTGCAGTTCCATCCATGTTGCTGCTGCGGGCATGATTTTGTTTCTGCGTTTGATTTTCCTTGGTGTCTTTTTAGTATTCTGTGGTGTATAGGTATCACGTTTAAAAACCTCTCATTTTCTGTTGGTAAGCATTTAGGTCAGGTCCATGTCTTTATTCCTGTGATGAGCACTCCTGTGAACATGCAGATATCTGTGTCTTTTTGATAGACACATGTATTTTTCCCTTGGGTCGATACACAGGGTTGGATTGCTGGACCGAAGGGTAGTTCTGCTTCCTTTCCCTCTTTGTTGTTGTTGAGAAATCTTCAAATTGCTCTCCACAGTTTGAGACCTAGTTTGCATTACCGCCAAGAGTGTAGCCGTGTTCGCTTTTATCTGCTGCTACACAAGTATGTTTTGAGTTTGGACAGATGGCCATTCTGACTGGTGTGTGACGGCACTGGTACCCTCCTCTCTAATGTTTAGTGATGTTGAGCATTTTCCCGTGTCTGTTGGTCTTAAAGGTCTTCTTTTTGCTAGTGTGTTTCTGTCATTTGCGCATTTTTTACTTGGGTTATTTTTCTGCTTCTTGATTTAGGTAAGGTCCTCTAGATTCTGGCTGTTAGAAGTTGGTCAGATGCTTGGTTTGGGGACGTTTTCTCCCATCATACAGGCTGTGTCTTTACGGTCTTGGCAGTTTCTTTGCTGTGCAGCAGGTCTGTAGTTTCTTAGGCCAGACTTGTACTTTTTGGTTTTTCTTGCATTTCTTTTGGGTACTAAATCATCTTTAAGTGGTTTGCAAAAGCCTATGTTGAGAAAGGTGTTTGATAGGTTGTCTCTTAGGACTTTTATATTTGAAGTCTTCTGTGTCAATCTTCGGTTCATTTGGAGTTAACTTTCCATATGATGAGAAGCAGGGCTGCAGGGTTAATTCTCCTGCACGTGGCTAGTCATGTATTCCAGCGCCATTCATCGCATAGTGAACCTTTTCTTTATTTCTTATTTCTGTGGTTTTGTCAAAAGTCAGATGGTGGTAGTTGTGCCAGGCTGCTGCTGCATTTTCTATTTTGTCTAGGTGAAAGCTAGGTCGTTTTTTTCTGTTATGATCTGTTCTGATTTCTTGGTTTCAAGAACTGATAGATAAATTTTAGAAACTGAAGAACTCTCTTATATCCTCAAGGTTAGAAACCATCACCATCATCCTATTCTGTGATGCTATGGACACTTTTCCCTCAAGTCTCTCCTCTGGATTTATTTTGTGAAATTAGATTCTGAATCACATTTTGTTGCATAAACTGCTTGGGCAAAAAAGTTTTTTTTTCTTTAAAAGCATTTTTAGTATACATGGGGTGAAGAACAACACACATGGCTCCTCTTTCCACTAGTCACACCATTACACTCCCTTCCAGCCTCTTTGCTGCTACGTATAGCCATTCAAATGAGCCCTGACCAAGTACATGTGGGTAGAAGTTAATGTTTGGTCCTTGCAAGCCTGACCTGTGATTCTATGTCGTGATTTAGAACATAAAAAAGAAGTGAGACTTGCTGAATGAGACAAAAAGCACTCTTGAACGCTTCCTCTGACAAGCTCCAAGGCACACTAGTTGTCTTGCTACTCTTTTGGACAATAATTTGCCAACATGGGGACAATCCATAGCATTTTCCACATGCATCTTCTGCTGCAGTTTCTCATGGTTTTGATCAAAGCTAGACAGTGACTGCTCCAGGAGGCTCAGACCCCAGGCCAGCATAGAGTCCTGTGGTTGAAGACAGGCTGGACCATCAGAGGAAGAAAACAAGTAGGCCTTTCTTCTGGATTTTTACCTTCTCTTTTTTCAGGAAACCTGAAGCTGGTTATATTATTCAGACATGATTGAAAAGAGATTATTTTGAGTTGTTTTGGTGGCACCAAGAAATGCGCCAATGTGACAGCCGAAAAAGCAGAGAGACCAAGGCATTGAGAGTGGGAAAGCCACTGATGATTCTGGGTCTGGTAGGGTTTTCGAGATTACCCAGCCCCAAAACAGCCAAGCAGCTCTGTCCTGGGTTGTGAGTGGGCTCAGCCCCTGTGCACACCCATGCTTGGATTCCGGCACACATGGCACCCACAGGAGGCAGCGCCCCCTCCAGGAGACGGTTGGCAGGACCCTGTCTCCACATGCGAAGGCAGCACCCACACGTCCTCTACTGCTCCCAGTGCCAGTTGCCCACAGAGGTTCACGATGAGACCCAACCTGTAGGCAGACTTGCCACCCCAGCCTGAGGCAAAGTGGACCTTTTTCTGCCAGAGGGGTCTGCTTTCCCATTGGCCAAAATGGCCTCAAATGACAGGGACAGAAGGCAGCACAAGTGCCCTTTAGAGTGTCTGACCCGCCCGGTTCTGCTGCCACACATCTCCGGGGACGTCCCAGCAGGCACCCAGGCCTGGGCCACAGCTCACCCTACACTCAGAGGTGGGTAGCACAGCTGCCCGTGCAGGCCTCAGGGAGGAAAGGGAGAAATAGAGATGACAAAAGCAAGACACAATAAATGCAGCAAAAGCACACAAACACACACTGACACTCATCTGGGGCAGGCCATCCTCTCACCCATGACCAGCAGTGCAGGCAGCCGAGAGCCGGGCAGGAGTTGGTGCCGCCATCCCCTGAGTAGGGCCTGGATCTAGGGCAGAATATAGAGTCAAGGGCCACTGACCTCAGGACCTGCAGGTTGCGGGGAGGGGATGCTGTGAGGAGAACTGTCCAGGTCACTGCTAAGTATGTCTGACTTCAGGAAAATATTTCAAACCAAAGTACATTTATGGAAGACTTCTGATGATATAAAAAAGTATGGTTTAGAAAATGTGAAAGCAATCACCGAACATATTCATATATTTTCATCTAAATTTAGATACAGAGTTTTTCTAAAACTGGGATCAGGCCAGATGTGGTGGCTCAGGCCTGTAATCCTAGCCCTTTGGGAGCCTGAGGCAGGAGGATTGCTTGAGGCCAGGAGTGGAAGACCAGGCTGGGCAACATGGTGAGACCCCTCATCTCTACCAAAAATACAGAACTTAGCCAGGCATGGCAGCGCACCCCTGTAGTCCCAGCTGCTCAGAAGGCTGAGGCGGGAGGATTGCTTGAGCCTGCAAGGTTGAGGCTGCAGTTAGCCAAGATTGCACTGCTGCATTCCAGCCTGGGTGATACACCATCTCAAAAAATAACAACAGTAATTCCCGATTTTAATAACTGATCTGGAGTTGTGTAAAAGAATACCCTTATTCTTAGGAAATGCACACTTTGGGGTAATTATGTCTGTAGTTTACACTCAAATCATTAAAAAACATACGTTAATGGACAAAGTAAATGGGACAAAATGGAAAAAATTTCTCCAAATTTTAGAAATTGGTAAGTCTTGGTTAAGAGGAGGAGTCTTGGTACTATTCCTGTGACAACGTTTGAAATTATATAAAAATTTTAAGTTCCTAAAACTGGCTGTAGAACTGTATGCTCTGAGTGAGCGTTTATTTTGTAAAAGAGCGATTAAGACGAAAACTTTAATCAGTTGAAAATCTGATGAAATAAAAGTAGTAATGTATTAGTGTTTTTGATATCAAATCATGGTAGAAGGGTGGTAACTTTTACAAGTTTTTCTCCAAGCACAGTACATTTCTGTGGATTTTTTAAGAATTCAACTTCCTGTAATTCTTACCTTCCTCCACCTAAAGTGACAGTTTACCAAATACTTTTGAGTAATGGTTAGATTGGGTTAGATTCTCAAGGTTTCCTCTTTAAAAGTCATACATTTAATTCGGGTAGTGAATTACTTGGCTGCTTTGTTCCTGTGAAAGAAGTATATAAAAATGTGCCCTTAGTAACACACAATGGGTTTCTCCTGACAGTTATTTCTAGTTATGCAGTTGTCTTACTATCTCAGCAAAGTCATTCTTAACTTCCTCCATGTCTCAGGTTGGAAATAGGAGCCAATTCAAGATCGATTAAAGACTTTAGGGCCAGGCGCGGTGGCTCATACCTGTAATCCCAACACTTTGGGAGGCCAAGGTGAGTGGATCATGAGGTCAAGAGATCGAGACCATCCTGGCCAACACGGTGAAACCCCGTCTCTACTAAAAATACAAAAATTGCCGGGCGCGGTGGCTCACGCCTGTAATCCCAGCACTTTGGGAGGCCGAGGTGGGCGGATCACGAGGTCAGGAGATCGAGACCATCCTGGCTAACATGGTGAAACCCTGTCTCTACTAAAAATGCAAAAAATTAGCCGGGCGAAGCGGCGGGCGCCTGTAGTCCCAGCTACTCGGGAGGCTGAGGCAGGAGAATGGCGTGAACCCGGGAGGCGGAGCTTGCAGTGAGCCGAGATCGCGCCACTGCACTCCAGCCTGGGCGACTAAGCGAGACTCTGTCTCAAAAAAAAAAAAAAAAAAAAAAAAAAATACAAAAATTAGCCAGGCATGGTGGTGGGCGCCTGTAGTCCCAGCTACTCAGGAGGCAGGAGAACCACTTGAACCTGAGGGGCAGAGGTTGCAGTGAGCAGAGCTTGCCCCACTGCTCTCCAGCCTGGAGACAGAGCCAGACTCTGTCTCAAAAAAAGAAAAAAAGACTTAAACGTCAGACCAGAAACTATAAAACTGCCAGAAAAAACAGGAAAAGGTTCTGAGAATATTGGCTTAGGCAAATAATTTATGAATGAGATCTCAAAAGCACAGGCACCAAAAGCAAGAACAGATAAGTGGGCTATAACTTCTGCACAGCAAAAGAAACAACACAGTGAAGAGACAGCCCCTGGAGTGGGAGAAAATACTTGCAAATTACTCATCTGACAGGGAACTAATACGCAGAGTATACAAGGAACTCAGACTCCTGAAAAGTTAACAAAACAATGCCATTAAAAATGGGCAAAGGACAGGAATAGAGACATACAAATGGCTAAGATGTATATGAGAAAATGCTCAACGTCATTGATCAGGGAAATGTAAATCAAAACCACAGCGAGATATTATCTCACCTCACTTAGAATGGGTATTATTAATAAAACAAAAAGTAACAGATGCTGGTGAGAATGCAGAGAAATGGAAACTGCTACACTGTCAGTAGGAATGCAAACCAGTACAAGCATGATGGAAACCAGTGTAGAGAATTCTTAAAAAAAAAAAAAGAGAAAAATAGAGCTACTGTATGGTCCAGCAGTCTCACTAGGGGGGAGGTATTCATCCAAAAGAAAAATTTCAGTGTAACAAAGGGTAACTTGCATGCTTGTGTTTATCACAGCATTATTCACAATAGCAAAGACACAGAGTCAATGCAAGTATTCATCAACTGATGAATGGATAAGATGTGCTCAATATACACAGTAGAATATTTGGCATAACAAATAATGAAATCATGTCATTTTCAGAAATGGGTAGCTCTGGAAGTCATTAAGTAAAATAAGCTGGGTACAGAAGGACAAATACTGCAGGTTCTCACATGTGGGAGCTAAAACTTGATCTCATGGACACAGAGAATATGATGGCAGTTACCAGAGGCCAGGAAGATGGGGTGTGGAAGGGAGAATGAAGAGAAGTTGGCAATTGGGTACAGACCTACAGTTAGAAGAAATAAACTATAATGTTCGACAGCAGACTATGGTGACTAACAATATTATGTGCAAATATTCAAAGTAACCAGAATACACATTTTATGCATGTAACAAGCATTTGTATGTACCCTACAAAGAGGTAAAATATTATGTGTCAATAAGATGGAGAGGTTATGCCCCAGCCTCGAGAGGGGCTCCTTGGATCCACACAGCACATCCTGCCCACCTGCATCCTCTGTTCCACTGTGCTGGTCGTATCTGGGCCTTCATGCTCCGGTCCCCAAGGCAGGTGGTGCTAACTCAGGTGGCCACACTGTGGATCTGGGTGTTGGTGGCCCAGAGGGTGGGTGCTAGAGGCTTCCTGTTCTTCTTGTTCCACTGGGACCAGGTGGAGCCAGGCAGTGATAGGGTACCACCTTCTTGACCAGATCCTGGAACACAGGAGTGTCACCTGGCCCCTCCTCATCCCAACTTAGTGCCCAAACTACTCCTGGGCCTGGCATGGCTGGGCTGGAACTCGGGATGCAGCTCAAGCCTTGTGGCATCTCTGGGTTCTCTGTCCACTGAGGGTGCCCTGGGACCCAAAGCTGCCGGGAAGAGATTGGCTTATCCTCATGCCTGGCACCCCAGACTGTGCTTCCTGGTCCATCGCCCTGGTCACATTCCCCAGGGCGGCTCAGGGCTTTGTTTAGGGATTAACCGTAGTCAGGTGTCTAATAAATGCTGAGACCTGCAAGGCCATGTGGGCAGATGGGAGGTGCTCTTCGGTGAGCACCCCCAGCAGCCAGCAGGGCAGTCCCCCACGCAGGCGTCTGCGTGTTCCGCTTGTGTTTGACTGTTACAGCACTTCGTGTCAGGGACAGCACCTCCTGTCCCTCCTGTCAGGAAGGACACAGACAGCAGGTGCCTGAGGGCAAGGCATTTGCCAGGTAGCACAGGCTGTGAGTGCTGGAGCCGGGATTTGAACCCGAATCATGGCACTCTGTATGGGGCAATGGAAGATGTGGGGATGTCCATGCAGGAAGGAAGGGCAGCCTGGTCCCACTGAGCCCAGCTGCTCCTTGTTATCCTGGAGGAAACTGCTCAGCCCGCAGCTGAGGAGAGATCCCAGGAGGTCAGGCTTCCCCTTGCTTCCTGGCTCGGGATCACAGAGGGACAAGGGAAAAATTGTGTGTGTGCTTTTTTTCTTTTTGTTTCGTTCAAAATTTAGTTTATTATCAAGCAAGAGGAGCTTAACCCTGCATGTTAGGCAAGACTTCAGTTACAAAACAGTCTTTTTTTTTTTCTCACTTGTGATTGGCTTCCCCTCTACTTTTTTTTGGCAAGTGCAGGTTGGTGTCCGGGCTCAGAATCCATTTTTCCTCCCACACCAAAGCACCTACTGGTTTGGGTGAAGCAGCCTGGTTGGAGCCTGGCTGCATAAGCAGGAGGGTTGAGGTGCCACTGCCCTGGTCCAGCTCAGAGGCCAGCACCAGGGAGGCTCAGTGTCCTGTTCCCAGGATCTGCACAGGGGGGTGACTTTCTGCATCTCCCCATCAGTGGGAGGTGCTCGTCCAAGCCGCCTCTTGCCAGCCTGCACCCAGCAGCCTGCACCTTGACCCTATTGCATGCCCCCCAGGCCAGAAGCCCCACAGCTGTTGGCTCTGCCTTGGACACCGGGCAGGAGGCAGTGGGGCAGGAGCTGACCGTGATCCTATGACCACAAGTGCCCCGTCACTGATGGTCTCATGTTCTGGATGCGGACCAAAGAGGAGCAAGTGTGGAAGGCGTCTCAGGCAGGCGCTGGGCTCGGTGGGTGTTTTGTGGTCCGCAATTTTGAGGCTATTTGCAGCCAGCTCCCTCAGCCTGAGTTCCGAGCTGCAGCCGCTGCCACGCACAGCGGCAGGGCCAGGAGTGTCTTGGCTTTCTTCATAGGAGGCTGTCAGCATTCTCAGGTTCCAGGCGCTCAGGCCCAACCCTGCTTCAAGAGGCTTTTTTCCCCCCACCGGAGGCTTCTCAGTGGCCTGAAAGCTCGGCTGACTCCCGTGAAGTTTGCTGGGAACACAAGGCTGTCAGTGACATTCGTGGCGCCAAGACTTAACCATGCGGCTTGCACGGATCCGCCACGGTCTGTGCCACGTGCACTGGCGCCTCCTGAGATGCACGCGCACGCGGCACGCGCGTAACGGTTTGGCTGGCCTGTAACCGCTTGGCTGGCTTGTAGCGGTTTGCACACGCACGCCGCACGCGTGACTGGTAACTGGCTGGCCTGTAGCGGCTTGCACGCGCAGGGCACACGCGCGTAGCGGCTTGGCTTGGCTTTGCGTTCTTGGTTTGGCGTCGGTCGCTTGGCCTGCCGTTCCTCCTTGGACCTCCTTGGAGTGACGTTTTCTCCTTTGGGTTGACGTTTCCTCCCTAGTTCCTTTGCTGGGCTTGACCTTTTCTCTGCTGGGTTTGGCATTCCCTTGGGTGGGCTGGGTGTTTTATTGCGGGGGGGGGGGGGGGGGCCCCTTCCGGGGGGGGGGGGGGGTTTTCCCGGGGGGGGGTGGGCTGGGCTTCCCTGTTGGCGTTGGCAGGTTTTGGCTGGGATTGATCTTTCTCTTCAAACAGATCGGAAACCCGGAGTTAACTGCTAGTTGGTGAAACTGGTTGGTAGACGGGATCTGCTGTTAAAAGCAGATGGTGGCTGAGGTTGGTTCCATGCCGGCTGCGTCCTCTGTGAAGAAGCCCTTTGGTTTCAGGAGGAAGATGGGCAAATGGGGCTGCCACTGCCTCCCCTGCTGCAGGGGGAGCAGGAAGAGCAACGTGGGTGCTTCTGGAGACCAGGATGACTCCGCTGTGAATACATTCAGGAGCAAGATGGGCAAGTGGTGCTGCCATTGCCTCCCCTGTCGCAGGGGGAGTGGCAAGAGCAACCTGCGCGCTTCTGGAGACCAGGATGACTCCGCTGTGAAGACAGTCAGGAGCAGCAAGAGCGATGTGGGCGCTTGGGAAGAATACGATGACAGCGCCTTCATGGAGCCGAGGTACCACGTCCGTGGAGAAGATCTGGACAAGCTCCACAGAGCTGCCTGGTGGGGTAAAGTCCCCAGAAAGGATCTCATCGTCATGCTCAGGGACACTGACGTGAACAAGACGGACAAGCAAAAGAGGTAACCGGGCCTGGGCTGGGAGGAGG